>NC_060273.1:45025444-45053674 GCF_021613505.1 Equus quagga
ATGCCATTCACCTTCAATGTTGTTAAGGCATTTGGCTAATTCTCCATCCTCACCTTGGCCCATCAGCAGCATTCCATGCAATTGACCCCTGCTCCTCCTCGAAACACCGTCTTCTCTTGGCTTCTAGGGCACCACACTCTTCTGATTTCCCTCCTACCTCACAGTTGCTCCTTCTCAGTGTCTTGCTGATTTTACTCACTCTCACTTCCTTCAGCTGTTTGCTAAATGTCACCTTTCAGTGAGGTTTTCCCTCATGACTATTTCAGAGCATGCCTTTTCCACACCCCCAACCAAACCAGCACAACTTCTATCCTGCTTTGTTTTCTACCGTCTGTCACCATTTGACTTGCTATGTGCTTTATTTATTTTCAGTCTCCTCACTTCTAGATTGTGAACTTCATAGGGCCTTTTATTCTGTTCTCTCGTTTCTCAGTGTAGAAATGTTTTTAGCACTTGTTAGGCCCTCTCCAGATATTTCTAGAATGAAGGTGAGCAAGAGAGGGCCTCCTAAATCTCAGGGAGCAGAGGTTGTTTGGCTTGTGGCATTGTCGCAGGTTTCTGGTCCCCTAGGAGGCACCGGATGCTTTTGGAACTTTTGGTTACATCTGATCATCCCACCTATGATTTTAGCCACAGCTATGGTGACACAGCTACTGTGTACACTGTCAGTGCCTCATTTCAAGTATCCACTGTGGGTTTCTCTGCTTTTCTGCTTCAGAGCTTTCTCCTATGCCTCAGGAGCTCTCTCAACCCACAGGCATAGTCTGGGAGTGCGGGAGAGTTAATGCCTTCTGGGGCACCCTTCCACCAGTAAGGGACAGAAGCCAAAACACACTTGGTTGAATTTTCCTTCTATCCTGTGTCATTCTCCTCCCTTCCTGCCTCTCTTTCCCTGGAATCATCTATCAAATAAACTACACCCAAGTTCTAGACTCATGCTCTGCTCTTATGGGGATTCAAGCTCAGGCAGGTAGTAGGAAGTAGCATTAGAAGGCAGACCATAAGGATAGAAATCTAGAACTGGACCACCCACCTTTCGGAAGGCAACAAGACCTCTCACCACTGTTGGTGGGGGGTGGTGATGACCCTTAGTGTCCAAGTATAAGACTCTTACCTTTGGTAGATTGGAAGGAGAGAGAAGTTGAAGAGAAAACTTGGCTCATGTAGCAGCTTTGGCACTTGAAAGATGTGGAGGAAGCTGTAATTACAAGGATTATGGAGGTTGTTGGCTTTTCTAAACTGCCTTAGAAGCTTTGAAGAAAGAATGAAAGATTCAGGTTGGTCTGCTCAACTCGGCGTGAGGTGAAAGCCAGAAGGTCTCCCAGGACAGCATGTACAGTCATGCTCACTTCTGTGGCCAGGAGGCAGAGCATGCTGAAAACAAGGCCCAGAATTTCATCTTAAGGGCAGCAGAGCTGCAGACAAGACCCATATGTCCTCCATAGTTTTCTCCATAGTTTTCTTATACTAAAGGTGGGGCTTTTGAAGGGAAGGAATGGGACCCAAGGCCTGGCATGGGGATGTTTGGGTGGATATACCTAAGAACCTTGGGCCCCAGAACCCTTGAATCCTCCTGACCGGCAGTAGCTGCCTCCTTCCCCTTGATAGAGAACAGCCTCATTTTGCCTGGAGGCAATGCAAAGATCTCACCTGAGGTGAATGTCTTATAAAAGATGCTAATCCTTCTCAAGGTCCACCTCTCATTGCCTCCAGACCAATAACTAGGATGGGTTCTTAGCATAGCCCAACAGTGAAGCATAGCCCCTCCTCTAGGAGGAAACAGCTTGATCACCCATGTTTAACCCACGTCTAGTAGGACCAGGGGGAACACACGTGGGAGTGGATCTTGAGAGTACCACATGGCGTGAGATATGTAAGACTGGGTAGGGAGTTGATTGACATGGGAGCATTTCCCATGATTCCAGACTTAAAGTCCTGCCCAGAGCACCCAGAGCTTTTCCTCATGTACTACTGGATGACTCCACAAGCTTGGACACGATGGTGGCCTACAGTCAATGAAGTGGAAATGCCAGAACTGCCTTGGCTGAGTTTTAAAGAAGGTGTCTGAAGGCTCAGGGAAGTGGGAATGTTAGAATGGGTTTATTACGTGAGACCAGAAGACCTGCCATTGACCATGTTCTCTGGGAGCTGCCCAGAGGATGCTCCCTTTGCTAAGGCAGTACAGGGAGCAATGTGTCACTGAGAAGCTGTTGGTGGCTGTCACTTGTAGTCCAGGGCTGACAGCAGGAGATGTTGCCATGAAACTGGGCTTCTAGTGTCATTGGGGATGATGGAATTCTGGGATGGCATTTAACCATTCCAGATGGTGATATTTACCCATCAGAGGCCAGGAGGGCATTCTTACCATACTTTGCAGCAAGACTGCAGTGGTAACTAGGGGGTCCTTGCTTCTCAGAGACTTGTGCAATGATGAGAATAGGCCATGGTGTTGATAAGGGGAAAATAAATGGGTGGCCAAGGGAGGCAGGGGTAAGTGGTAGAAAGGGTCAAGGAACAAGGAGGAGAGACAAGCAGCAGAGATCTGACAATCTCGCTATTAAAATGCCTTACAGGCCGGCCCCACTGGCCTTGTGGTTAACTTTGGTGCACTCTGCTTCGGCGGCTCAAGTTCGGTTCCTAGGTGCGGACCTGCACTGCTCTGTTAGCAGTCATGCTGTGCTGGCGGCCCACATACTAAAAAAATAGGGGAAGATTGGCACAGATGTTAGCTCAGGCCGAATCTTCCTCAGAAAAAAATAAAAGCCTTAGTATTAGGTCAGTATTTAGACACACCCTAGGAAAGGTAGGTAGAGAAAACTCCAAATGGTGGGGAATCATCTACCATTGCACTGAAGCGGCAGGTTTGACTGACAAATTGAGTGATAGAAAAACCTTTAAAAACTGCTTTTCTTTGCATGCCAGAGAATGTGTACCAGCCACAAATACTAACAAGGAGACTGGGCAGTACCGGATGCTGAGGCACAGCATGCAGAGAAATGAATGGTCAATGACTGAGCAAGTTCAGGCCTTTGGGGTGCTTATTTCCAGCCACTATAACAAAATACCATAGATTGTCTGGCTTACGTATGAATAGAAATTTGTTACTCACAGTTCTGGAGGCTGGAAGTCTGAGAACAGGGTCCCAGCATGGTCAGGTGAGGGCCAACTTGTCATGGTCTCCTCATGGCAGAGAGTAGAGTGGGGAAGCAAGCTCTCTTGTGACTCCTATAAGGGCACTAATCCCATCGTGAGGGCTCCCCATCATGACCTCATCTAATCCTCATCACCTCCCAAAGGCCCCACCTCCTAACAGCATCACATTGAGGGGTAGGGTTTTGACATATGAATTTGGGGGAGCACATTCACCCCATACCCGGAACTGAAAGCAGGCTCAGCAAGCAGTAAGTGATGAGAGCAGGACCTCTACCTGAAGCCAGGGTGCTCTGCTCCTCAACCCACCCCATCACCCAGGTGATGGATGGCAGCTGGGACTGTAACATGGGCCAGTAAAAATGGTCAGTGGTTTCAGTTTTACAAGATGAAAAGAGGTATGGGAATGGCTGCACAACAATGTGAATGTGTTTAATACCACTGAACTGTACACTTAAAAATGGTTGAGATGGTAAATTTTATGTCGTGTGTATTTTACCACAATAAAAAAATGAAGAAGACATGGCCAGTGGTGACCGTGTAGAGATTGCGGTCCAGAATGGAATATTAGCTAGAGGAGTGTAAGAAGCAGCACAGCAGGGCCAGGCCCGGGGCTGAGTGGTCAAGTTCAGGCGCTCCGCTGTGGGGCCCAGGGTTTTGCCGGTTCAAATCCTGGGTGCGGACATGGCGCCACTCGTCAGGCCATGCTGAGGTGGCATCCCACATGCCACAACTAGAAGGACCCACAACTAAAAATACACAACTATGTACTGGGGGCTTTGGGAGAAAAAGGAAAAATAAAATCTTTAAAAAAAAACAGCAGCACAGCTATTAAGAGAAAAAGCAAACTATATCTGAAAAACAGTGTCTGTCTGGGAAACAGCCTGCAAATCCTGGGACAGAAGTGCTGGTGAGAACACGGGTAGGATAAAGGGAGAAGAGCAGCTGTGACTGCCTAGCGCGTGCAGGTGATGATCACGTGTCCGGAGGGCTAGTGCATTGTCTTTGCATTCGCTAAGATGGGGGGCTGTGCCCTCCTGCCTTTCGTAGGGCACCCCGGCTGTCTAGTCATACCTGGCTGGGGGTGTTTTCCAGAAAACCACCTGCTTGCCCCATGTCTAGCCAGGAGCAAAGTGTTCCCAGCCTTGCCCCATTTTCTACTTTTCTAGCCCCATCTGACTTAGCTCTGAACACCTCCCATCATCACTTTACCCTTGTCCCTGCCTGTCCCGTCAGTTCCAGCACACGTATGTCTCCTCTCTCACCTCATGCTCCTGGGACCACTCCTGCCATGACTGACCCCCTCGCCTGGTCAGTCTGGGAGGCCGTCTGTGTACTGCCTTGCCTGCTGATGATTCTCAGCCATGTCTAGCATGGGGACTCAATCACTCAGAAGCCTGTGTCTGCGGTGTCCCATGGGCCTCTGCACACGTGTGGGACAGGATTACCATAGAAGTCTATGGTGACCAGAGGGGACTGGGCAGGGACCAAAGGCTCACAGAGCCTGCTTGGTCACCGGGAACAGTGCCAACCGGGAGGGAGGGGGTCTCTCATGGGACCCTGGGAGCAGGAGTGGCGTAGGGCTGGGACTGGCCTTGGCTGCCCCTGGAGCTACAGAGCAGGAGGCTTGGCCCCTGCCCCCTTGGGAGCCACCACCAATAGCATGTCTGCAGCTTTCTGTCCCCTCCTAATATATTGCACCTACAAAAATTTAACAATACTGTAATATCATCAAATATTCAATCCGTTTTAAACTGGTCCGTGTCCAACCTAGCTCTAATCAGCTACTGCCGAATTGAAGTAAGGGAAGTGGGGTCACAGGGCCTCTGTGTGCTCAACAGGGGCTGGGACTGGGGCTGGTCATGGACTCTCGAGATCCGTGTCCTGGGGCTACACCAGCATCGTCCCACAACTCCACAGAGAGAAAGTACAAGGCCAGTCAATGGCTTGGGTGTGGCCTGAGAAGTGAAAGACAGATGGGGGAGTGGGCCCTGGAGCCTCAAGACTTGAGCAGATCTGTGAAGAGACTTAAGAGACGTATCAACCAGTCACAGAATGTGGACATTATTTGGCTCCTGATTTTCAAACAAACAAACTAAAATATAATACGTACTACCAAGAAAGACAGCACAAGACAGTCAAGGAAAGATGAAAATGGACTGAATATTTGAGCATGTTATATAGGGTTATTATTTTTTTAGTCCTCATCTTTTAGAGAGTGTGAATATTTACAGATAAAATGATAAGATTGATACCAACCTCTTAATCTCAAGTTCGTGTGCCCCTGCACAGTAAGCCCATCAGTGAGACAGGCTGCTTGGAGATGGACGAAGGTTTATTCAATTGGCCAAAACGAGAAGGCAGGAGGCTAGGTTCTCTCAAATCTGCCTTAACAATAGAAGAAAGCAGAGTTTTATAGAGCCGAGGGCTTGGCAGGAGGAGTTTCGGAGAAACAAAGGGATAATCTGTGTGTCTTTCAATCCAGATAAGCCCTTGGGCAATGCTGGGGGCTGGTTATCTGGTGATCATAACTTCCTTGAAGGTGTTCTTTTCCTTCTATAAAACAAGCTCATAAATCCTTGTGACCCTTGAGTTACCGCTCAGGTAAAACAAGAAAACAGCAAATTGACAAGATTAACTTGTCTTCAACTATGTCTGTGTTGGGAATAAGTTCAAAAGGTAATCATGTTCTTATTGAATATGTACAGTAACTCTCAGGTACCCAGCTTCAAGATGTCTGGAAATTTGCTTCCAAATATTCTAGGATGTGGGTGGGGGTAGTGGGTGGGAGTATAGATGAAAAAGGTTTGGTCATAAGAAGTTATTTATAGAAGGTGGGTGATGGGTACATGAGGGTTCCTTAGAGTATTCACTCTAGTTTTGTATATGGTTGATATTTTCTGTAATAAAATTTTTTCAAAAGGAGAGAAAAAAAGGAAGCTTCAATTTTCCTTTTAACCATTAAAGAGATTTAATTAGAAATTAGAGAGGGCGGCCACGTGGCGCAGCAGTTAAGTGCACACGTTCCAATTCAGCGGCCTGGGGTTCACCGGTTTGGATCCCAGGTGCGGACATGGCACCGCTTGGCAAGCCATGCTGTGGCAGGCGTCCTACATATAAAGTAGAGGAAGATGGGCACAGATGTTAGCTCAGGGCCAGTCTTCCTCAGCAAAAAGAGGAGGATTGGCAGCGGATGTTAGCTCAGGGCTAATCTTCCTCAAAAAAAAAAGTTGTGATGAAATACACATAAAATTTACCATCTTAACCATTTTTAAGTGTCCGGTTCAGTGGCATTAAGTACACTGACACTGTTGTGCAGCCATCACCACCTTCTACCTCCCGAACACTTTTCTGGAACTTGGTAATAAAAAACCAGAATTTGGTTTGCAAGAACCATCTTGCAAAACTGAAATTCTGTATCCAGTAAACAACAGCTTCCCATTTCTCCCTCCCTTCAGCCCCTAGTAACCACCATTCTACTTTCTGTTTCTATGAATTTGACTAAGTACCTCATATAAGTGGAATCATACAGTATTTGTCCTTTTGTGACCAGCTGATTTCTCTTAGCATAATATCCTCAAGGTTCATCTATGTTGTAGCATGTGTTAGAATTTCCAGACCCCTTTTTTTTAGGGCTGAATAATATTCCATTGTATGGCTACACCACATTTTGTTTATCCATTCATCTGTCAATGGACACATCAGTTGCTTCCATGCTTTGGCTACTGTGAATACTGCTGCTATGGACATGGGCGTACAAGTATCTCTTTGAGACCATGCTTCCAGTTCTTGTGCTGCTTGTGAGAAATATGCATGCTCTGCTATTTTCGTAGCCTTGGCTTATACGCAGACCTTCCTATTGTGATAAGGCAATAACTTTGTTCTTTAAGTTTTCCCAGGGGTGTGACAACCTCCGGAAAAGAGCCCTCCACTGGTATCTGTCACTTGTGACAAGACAAAGGGATGATCTGGCATCTCAAGGACTACAACACCAGATGGTCAACATTCTGAGACCCCATTTTCAGCCCATTTGCCCTATAACTGCTTCAAAATGTTTTAGTTTTAAGATGGTTCTTTAGGACGCTAGTCCACCATCTTCCCCCTTGCTAGCAAGCTGTAATAAAAAGACCCTTTCTCTCCTACCACCTTGCCTCTTGACTGTTGGCTTGTCTTTGCAGCAAGTAAAGGACCCCTTTTGGCAGTAACAGTAATAGTATGGGTGGTTTCCTTAGGGTCCTCTGTTTCCTTTAGGTCCCTTTCTTAGATGGGGTTCTGAGGTCATGTGCACCTCTTCAGACCCTCTTGCTCCCACTCACTTTTTATTCCAGCCCCTCTAGGAGACCATCCTGGGTAGATTTTGCACAGGTGCAGGTGCACAGAACTCTGCTGCAGCCCTGGAGTGCGGGCCCACCTTCCCCGCTGGAGCTTGCAACTCCTAGCGTTCCTTTCGACCAGGTGCCCTTGGCCCTCTGACTGGCTGGCATGGTGGAAGGGGCACTGGGTTTGGACATGGCCTGTAGTCTAGTTCCACTCTGCCCACTCTCTGACTGTGCACATCTCTGAACCTGGTTCTTGGGAGTTTGGGATTTCTGAGAGGCCCCAACGAGGCAGAGATGGTGAAGCACCCAGCAATGGGGTCTGGCCCTGAGATAGTCATTGAACCTAACTGCCTGAACTTGCATTCCCTCCCCCTCTCCCCCATAACCCAGCTTGTGAATGTCTCTCCCAAAAGTGATTCCTTCTGCTCAGCTGGAAGTCACCCCCAAACACTCCCTCCCACACCACTCCAAGTGACTTTGCTCTGGCCTTGGGCCTGACTACGGGCTTCCCTTTATCTTTTAGACTAGCCCAGACTCTTGACTCAGCAATAACTCAACTCTAAAATAATTATTTATCAAAGTCCAGGACCAAAACACTAGGTCTTATCAGTTGACAGACTCAGCCCTGAATGGGAAGAACCCAGGGGGAAGGGTGTGGAAGGTGAGGCACACAAGGACTTTAGTGCAGCGTGGGTGTTACTGACAGGCCAGGCTCTCTGGGGACCCACATGTCTCCTGACTGATTGCTTGATTGGGCGGGTTTTGGCTGAGCTCAGTCATTCAAAGGCTACATGAGATTAAGCCGTGCTGCCAAACAGGTGCTCTGTCTTTCCTGTGAGAGGAGACACACCGCCGAGGGTGGTCATTCCAATTGTTCACTGACACATCTCATTCCTCTCCTTTCAGGCCCATGGGGAGCTTTCACCTCCGGCCTCCTGAGGAAAGCTTTGGCCATGTGACTTATCTGGTTAATGAACTGTTGGCGGAAGCATATGTGTCACTTTTGGGCAGAGGCCTCTAAGGGCCATAGTGGTGGTTCCAGATGGTGGAGGCTCCATCAGCCTAAGCCTTGGAGGGAGGTGAGATGGAGCAGAGCCCCTCGACTGAAGATGGGTGTGTGGGATGAGCAGTGAGAAATCAACGTTGTTGTGTTAAGCCGCTGAGGTTTCGGTGGTTATTGCAGCACAGCCTGGCCCACGTTGACGAGTGCATCCTAAATTCTTTCTGAAACCAAACAGGGTAGAAGCGAACTAGCACACAGGCAGCTAGGCCGATTATTTCCCTTGAGACTGTGAGCCCCGAGAGTCCAGAATTCATTCCTGAACGATGGATGGCAGGTCAAGTGTCCTCGAATCCAAGCTCGTCCTGCTCTGAGCCCCATTCCTCCTGAAGGGAACAGAGCACACTTGCTCTGTAATGGTGACGGTCTCTCTGGATGTAACTTAGTCTTTTGGGTAATTCCTCAGTCTTTCAAATTTTCTTCCTTTTCCCCTTCCCATTCCATAGCAGACACTGGGCTGCCTGCATAATCCTTATTTCCCACTTCTGTGCCAACAGAACTCTGTTTGGGTTCCACCATCGGAGGAGATGCCCTGGTTCAGGGGTAAATCCTGACTTGTCTAAACCAATCATGACAGAGCCATCTCCCTGCCTGCGGTTGGCTGGGGCTGAGCTCGTGACCGAGATTTGACCATGGAGACAGATGTGGAAGTACTTGCCATGGGCCTTCTTGTTAAAAAGAAACACAGGTAAAGAAATTGAATTTGTTATCCAAACCTTCCCCAAAAGAAAAATCCAAGCCCACTGATTTCACTGGTCAATTTTATCAAGCAGAAATAAATGCCTATCTTGTTTTGTTTTGGTTTTTTTTTGGTGAGGAAGATTGGCCTGAGATAACATCTGTTGCCAATCTTTCTCTTTTTTTTTTTACATGAGGAAGATTGTTTCTGAGCTAACATCTGTACCAGTCTTCCTCCACTTTTTATGTGGGACACCACCACAGCATGACTGACGAGTGGTGCTAGGTCCATGCCCAGAAACCGAACCTGTGAACCCAGGGCCGCTGAGGTGGAGCGCGGGAACATAACCACTACGCCACCAGGCCAATAAATGTCAATCTCATACAAACACTTGCAGAGAATAGAGGCGGGAGGAACACTGATACTTTCTTTGCTGAGGCCAGCATTACCAAGGACAGAAACCTGGGAAGGTATTGCAAAAAGAAAATTGCAGGGGCCGATCCCATGGCTGAGTGGTTAAGTTCGCGTGGTCTGCTTCAGCCGCCCAGGGTTTTGCTGATTCGGATCCTGGGTGTGGACATGGCACTGCTCATGGGCCATGCTGGGGCAGCATCCCGTATGCCACAACTAGAGGGACCTACAACTAAAATATACAGCTATGTACTGGGGGGATTTGGGGACCAAAAAAAAAGCAGAAAAAAATTTTAAAAAATTGCAGACCATAGCCCTCGTGAATATAGACCTAAACATCCTTACAAATCACCAGCAAATCAAATCCAACATTACGTAAAAAGATAACACATCATGGCTGAGTAGGATTTATCCCAGAGATACTAAGTTGTTTTCATATTTGAAAATCAGTCAATTCGTGCTTCTCTGCCTCTGCATCCTTGACAGCCCTAGAGACTACGGATCTATAAGCTCTCATTCAAAATCTTTACTTATGTTTCAGAATGCAGAATTTCCTGGATTTTAGGACGTTATATGACACCCCCATCAGACTCCAAGGCAGCACCTCCTGATGAAACACATTAATTAATGGTTCTGCAGCAGAATGTAAAAAATATTCTTATCAAGCAAGACGAGTCAAGACTGCAAATACCTGTGGATTAGTCCACGTTGAGTCTTGCTGCTGAATGAAATAGCCTCAAACCTAGCAAAGCCCAGACATCTTTCTGGTCTTCAGAACTTTGTGAATTTTGGGTTGAGGATAGGGACTGTGGACATGAATCATTCTTCAATGCTTTCGTCTGCATTTCCCTGACTACTTGAGATGTTGAACTGACACTGGCCCTGATATTGGTCCCCATGTGTTAATCCAGCACATGTGGGGTTAAAACCGAAAGCACTCATCCCCTTTACTGCTTACTCTTTGGCTGTCTGGCACCAGAATCCTCCCTCCACGGAGGCAGACAAGGACACCCACCTGTGGATTCCCTTAGCTCACCAGCCCTTTTCCTACAAGCAGCCACATTCCTTGCAAGCTTTAAAACCCCTTGCCTCCCATCTTTTGGGGAGATGAGAGAAATTTGAGGGCTCACTCTTGTCTCCCGGCTGACATCGCCTGAAATAAAAACCTTTCCTTGCCGTAAGCCTGGTGTTCAGGTTTTATTTGGCTCCTCTTGTGTGGTGGGTGAAGAACCTATATTTGTGTCCAGTAACATAACTACTATTCATAAGCTTCAGGCCATTCACACGTCCTGGCTTCTTACTGGTCTATTAAAATCATTAGTACCATTGCACCTTAGGGTGTTTTTTTTTTTTTTTTAGGAAGATTAGCTCTGAGCTAACATCAGCTGCCAATCCTCCTCTCTTTGCTGAGGAAGACTGGCCCTGAGCTAACATCCATGCCCATCTTCCTCTACTTTATACGTGGGATGCCTACCACAGCATGGCTTGCCAAGGTGGGGCCATGTCCGCACCAGGGATCCAAACTGGTGAACCCTGGGCCACCGAAGTGGAATGTGTGCACTTAACCGCTGCACCACCAGGCCACCCCCCCGCACCTTAGGGCTCTGACCTTTTGTTTTTCACATATTTTATAAAGTTGGTCTCAGTCTATCATTTGCTTATGTTTCTTATTGTATCTTTTTCTGGGAAAACTTAAAATTTGTATGTAGTCAAATACGTATTTTTCTTTTTGTCTTCTTGGTTTCCAGACTTACATAGGGAGGTTTTTTCCACCCCAAAGTTATGCATTTTTTTGTTTTTTCTTCTATTATCTTAATTGTTTTATTTTATTTTATTGAGGAAGATTAGCCCTGAGCTAATTGCTGCCAGTCCTCCTCTTTTCACTGAGGAAGACTGGCCCTGAGCTAACATCCGTGCCCATCTTCCTCTACTTTATACATGGGACACCTCCCACAGCATGGCTTGCCATGCGGTGCCATGTCCGCACCTAGAATCCGAACCTGCTAACCCAGGCCACCACCGAAGCAGAATGTGTGCACTTAACCACTGTGCCACTGGGCCGGCCCCTTAATTGTTTTATATTTAGATGTTTATGGTGAAATCTTTAACACAGTAGAAAGGTAGTCTGGTGTTTTGAGTTATTTTAGAGCATGATTTCTCAACCACGGCGCTATTGACATTTGGGGCCAGGTAATTCTTTGTTGTGGGACCTGTCCTGTGCATTGTAGGATGTTTAGCAGCGTTCCCAGCCTCTACTCACTAGATATCAATAGCACCCCTTAGTTGTGAAAACCAAAATGTCACCAGGCATTGCCAAATGTCTGCTGAGGGGCAAAATCCACCATTTGTTTTTCCCTGTAAGCATGGACAATAACATCAGCACCATCCATCAAATAAATCATCTCTTTTTCCACTCAGCAGAAATGCCGTCTGAGCCATATATTATTAATCCCTCATATATATCTACTGCCATTTTTTCTTTTGGAGGAAGATTAGCCCTGAGCTAACATCTGCTGCCAATCCTCCTCTTTTTGCTGAGGAAGACTGGCCTTGAGCTAACATCCGTGCCCATCTTTCTCTACTTTATATGTGGGATGCCTGCCACAGCATGGCTTGCCAAATGGTGCCATGTCCGCACCTGGGATCCAAACCGGTGAACCCCAGGTCGCTGAAGCGGAACCGCGCACTTAACCGCTGCACCATCCAGCCGGCCCCTCTACTGCTATTTTTAAATTCTGCTTGTCTGTGTCTTGGTCAGTCTCCGCCCCCATTTTTCTATTCACAATATTCCGGGATCTACTCAGGCATTTATTCTCCAATTGAACTTTAAAATAATGTAAACCCGTTCTAATTGCATTGTCTAGCTAGACCTTCCAAACCAATCTTAAACTGTAGTGGCTATCCCTGTCTCGATCTGGATTTTAGTGGAAACAACTTTGATATCCCATTTAGTTTGCTTTATCCTTTTGGGTTTTGGTAAATCGTCTTCATCCTATTTAAGTATTTTCCTTCGATTCCTATTTAACTTATAATTTTATTAGCAATAAATAGAGAATTCTATCAAGTGCCTTTTTGAGGATATAATCACATGATTTTTCTTAATTTCTGGGAAAATGAAACATCATTTTTATTTCCTGGAATAAATCCTGTATTGGTTTCCTGTTTCTGCTGTTCAGACTGGATCTACTGACACACCCGTCTCTTCTGCCTGCCTCCAGCTCTCCCCATCTTCGTCTACTCCAGGCACTTCATCCACTTCAAGGCACTGACCTTCATATGACCTTGTCCCTCTCTCCCTTACTTCTCCTCTTATCCGGCCCGCACTTGTTGATGCCTCCTGCAGGCCAGGCACTCCGTTCAGTGCTGGTGATAGCCGTTTAACCGACATTCTAGTGTGGGGAACAGGCAATAAAAAGTAATCACATAAATAAAAAAGATAATCACGGAGTGTAGAAACACTATGAAGGAAATGAACAGAGGAGCTTAATAGAGAGAGACCCGAAGAAGGAGCTGGTGATGATGAGCTATTGGGGAGAGTGCTCCAGGCCGAGGAAACATCATTTGCAAAGGTCTGTGGGTGGAAAAGAGCAGCCAGGAGGTCAGTGTGACTGGAGTGTAGAGAAGGGGGTGGACAACGAGAGGAAGGTAATGAGAAGACGAGGAGGTATGGAGAAGTGACATCATGCAGGACCTTGTAGACCATAGCCAAGAGATGACTTAATTTGAAGTTGGTGAGAGCCACTGAAGGACGTAAAGCAGGGGAGTTACGCCATCCGATTTGCGGTGTTGAAAGATCACTCTGGACTGATAATGGTTATAGGGTTTCTTTTTTTAAATTTATTTTTATTTTTTATTTTTTTGAGGAAGATTAGCCCTGAGCTAACATCTGCCAATCCTCCTCTTTTCGCTGAGGAAGACTGGCCCTGAGCTAACATCCGTGCCCATCTTCCTCTACTTTATACGTGGGACGCCTACCACAGCATCTCGTGCTAAGTGGTGCCATGTCCACACCCGGGATCCAAACTGGCGAACCCTGGGCCACTGAAGTGGAACGTGTGCACTTAACTGCTGTGCCACCGGGCTGGCCCGGTATAGGGTTTCTTTTTGTGGGCGATGAAAATGTTCTAAACTTATGTATGTAGTGATGGTTGCACAACTCTGTGAATATACAAAAGAAATTGTATGATATGTGAACTATATCTTAGTAGAGCTGTTAGCAGGAAAAAAATCACTCTGTGATGAGAGTGACCAGGTAAAGGACAAGAGTACAGCCAGGGAGATCAATGGCACTCATCAGATGACAGAGGGGTGATGGAGCGGGGTCCAGAGCAGTGCCTGTGTGTGCGAGGCAGGATGCGGTGAGTGCTGGAGGGGGACAAAGGGGGACTCTTTATCAAACGATTCTTGGCACAGCAGCAAGAACAATCTTTGAAGGATGTGAATTGGGTCATGTCACTGGACAGCTTGAGCCTTCAGTGGTTCCTGCAACAAGAGCCAAACCCTCTGGCCCATCTGCCCTCAAAGCCAGACTCCCTCCACCAAGGCACTCTGCCCCAACACTTGTCAAATTCCAGGTTAAGCACTTTCTTAGCAACTTTCTCCAATCCCAAAATTACATCAGGGGTTCTTGCTATCCTGTACAGCACTTGCCCAAACTTATAGCCACGGACTGACTTGCATACTTATTTGCTTTTGTTCCCCTCTTCCTCTAGACTGCAAGCTCCTCCAGAGCAGGGGGCTGTTCTCCCGTGATCATCCCTGTAGTGCTCAGCCCAGAGCATAGCACAGGGAATGCACTAGAACATCTGTTGAGTGAATGAATGTGTGAAACGAATGCATATGCAAGAAGCTAGTCAGCAGTGGGTCAAGGAAACTTCCAAAAGGACAGTGAAATTACAAAGACTCAAAAATTTAAGGAACAACTCACAGAATGAGAGAAAATATTTGCAAATCATAAATCTGATAAGAGATTAATATCCAGAATATATAAAGAACGCCTATAACTCAACAACAAAAACTACAACCCAATTCAAAAATGGACAAAGGACTTGAATAGATATTTCTCCAAAGGAGATATACAAATGGCCAATTAGCACATTAAAAAATCCTCAAATCACTAATCATTAGGGAAATGCAAATCAAAACCACAGTGAGATACCACTTCACACTCAATAGGATGGCTACTATCTAAAAACCCAGAAAATAACAAACGTTGGTGAGGATGTGGAGAAATTGAAAGCCTCGTGCACTGCGGGTGGGAATGTAAAATGGTTCGGCTTCTGTGGAAAACAGTTGGGTAGTGCTTCAAAAAGTGAAGCACAGAATTACCACAGGATCCAGCAATTCCACTCTTGGATATATACCTGAAAGGATGGAAAGCAGGGATTCAAATAGATACTTGTACATCAAAGTTTAAAGCAGCATTCTTCACAGTAGCTAAAAGGTGGAACCAACCCAAATGTCCATCAACGGATGGGTAAACAAAATGTAGTATATGCATACAGAATATCACTCAGCTTTAAAATGGAAATTCTGAGTTTTTTTGATGAGGAAGATTGGCCCTGAGCTAACATCTGTGCCAGTCTTCCGCTATTTTGTATGTGGCACGCCACCATAGCCTGGCTTGATGAGAGGTGTGTAGGTCCGCGCCTGGGATCTGAACCCACGAACCCCAGGCTGTTGAGGTGGGGCAGAGGACTTAACCACTAGACCACCAGGCCGGCCCCTGGAAGGAAATTCTGACATGTGCTACTACATGAATAGACCTTGAAAACGTTGTGTTAAGCGAAATGAATCATTCACAAAAGTACAAATATTGTATGGTTCCACTTATACCGGAAACGTAGAATAGGCAAATTCCTAGAGACGGAAAGTAGAATAGAGGTTCCCGGGGGGCTGGAGAGGGGGCTGGGGAGTTAGTGTTTACCAGGGGCAGAATTCCAGTTGGAGAAGACGAAAAAGTTCTGGAGAGGAGGGTGGTGATGCTTGCACAACATTGTGAATGTACTTAATACCAGTGAACTGTACACTTAAAGTGATAACTTTTATGTTACGTACATTTTACCATAAATTTTTTTTTTAATGTAAGGAATGACATTGGACACCACTACATCTGAACACATGGCTGAAGCAGTCAACCACAGTGAGTGACCCGGAGGAAGCGCTGGGACGCCGGGGCCAATACCGCGAGGGTTCAGAACCAACGGTTGTTCCGGCTCGGCCTAAGGGAGATGCGCGGGGCGGACCGCAGAGGGCGCGTTAGCGGCGCGTCCAGGTCGCGGCCGGCGGGCCTGCTGCTCCGCCTCCGCGCGGGCGGGGGGCGGGCGCCCTCGTTTCCGGCGCGCCAGGCTCCTGTGTGCGGCGCCGGAGCCCGCCCGAGGCGTCCGCGGAGCGCGCTTATTTACCACCACCGCGATCACACAGGCGGAAGGCACGGCCGCGCTGCGCGGGGCGCGGGGCCTGGGACCCCATACCCGGACACTACCGCGAGCCACCGTGGCTCCCTTTCTGTCTCCAGCTTCAAAAGAGCAGTTCCAGGTTCCGGCCCCGGCCCGGTGGCGCCGAGGTTAAGTTCACACGTTCCGCTTTGGCGGCCCAGGTTCGCAGGTTCGGATCTGGGTGCGGACGTGGCACCGCTTGTCAAGCCATGCTGTGGTAGGCGTCCCACGTATAAAGTAGAGGAAGATGGGCACGATGTTAGCTCAGGCCCGTCTTCCTCAGCGAAAAGAGAAGAGGAGGATTGGCAGCAGTTATCTCAGGACTAATCTTCCTCCAAAAACTCCCCACAAAAACCAAGAACAAATAAACAAAAAACCGAGCAGTTCCGGAGGGGGCTGGGGCTGCGGTGCCAGGAGGATGGGGGGAAACAGCCAGCCGTCCTGAGGTTCTCAATCTTTACTGCTAAGATAATTGTAAAGCTTTATATCTAATTGTAAAGTTTTATATAAGCAGGTGATGAGTATTCACCACGAAAACAATTGAAAATATCAGGAAGCCAAAAAAAAAAAAAAAATCACCCATGATCTCACCACCCAAACGTAAAGTCCCTGTAACATTTTGGAGTATATCTTTTCCAGATACGTACAATTTTTCTATGCATGTGTGTAATTATATATATGTCAGAAAACTGAGCCATACCATGTTATTGTTTCATAAGTTGCTTTTTTCGCTCAAGAAATATTGTAAACATCTTTCCAGTAAAAAATATACTTCTGTGTCAACATTTTTAATAACTGCTGAGTAATCAATTATATAGATCAGTTTTTTTCAATTTTTTGTTCCATGATCGCCACCCAAAGGAGCATTTTTAGACAATTTTTCCCTAATCTCCCCCAGCCATGAAATTTTAACAGCATAGATATTCAGTATATCTTTTTATGTACTGTGGTCCTTTGAAGGGCTACAAACCATTAGAATAGCTAAGATGTATTCAGTGCTGCCACACTCAAGAACAAATTTTTGCCCCCATGGGGGATGATATTGCCTTAAGTGAGAATGCATGATAAAGATGCACCACGATTTATTCACTTCATCATTAGACATTTAAGTTGTTTTCGGAAATTTCCCTATTTCGTGCTGCAACGGATATTGTTGTAATGTAAATCTGTGCAAAACTGGAAGTGGCATGTATGGATCAAAGGGGATGTATATTTTTAAGACTTTGAATATGTATTGCAAATAGGCCTGCAGAGAGAGTATACCAATTTACATTCCAACCACAATGTACGCCCATGGCACCTGCCTGCATCCTTTCCAGCTGTATTGATTATTTTTAACAGTCATTAATTTGAAAATTAGTGGCAAAAGGCATTGCATTATTTTATTTAATTTGTATTTCTTTGGTTACCACCAAGGAGATACTTTTGTGTGTGAGGAAGATTGGCCCTGAGCTAACATCTGTTGCCAATCTTCTTTTCTTTTGCTTGCGGAAGATTGTTGCTGAGCTAACATCTGTGCCGATCTTCCTCTGTTTTATGTGGGATGCCACCAGAGCCTGGTTTGATGAGCCGTGCTAGGTCTGTGCTTGGAATCTGAACCTGTGAACACGGGCCGCTTGAAGTGGAGTGGGGGAACTTAACCATTACACCACCGGGCCAGCCCCAGGGAGACACTGTTCATATATATTGATCATTTGCATTTCCTCTTTTGTAAATTCTGTTCCTCTGAGGCTTTATGGTCTGGGATTCCTAGCTGACTAGTTGCTCAATTCCCATCCCGCTGTTTACCAGCTGTGCAGCAGGAGCAAATTTCTCTAATTTCTCTTTAAGCTACAGTTTGCCTATTTGTAAAATGGGGATAATAATAGTACATATCTCTCATTGGGTTATTTTGGAGATTAGATGAGATACTGTATGTAATACACTGGGACAGAGTAAGCATTTCATGTGTATATATGTACATATGTATATATTTATGTGTATAGATATTTCACACGCTGTGCACATACACACATTCTTTGTGTTTCATATGTGTTGCAAATTTTTTCTCAATGTTTTTCAATTCTCTTATTCTATACAGAATTTTAAAACTTATTTTTATGACGTAAATGTACCAGTTTTTCCCTTCGTGGTTATGTCTTTGATTTCATACTTAGAAATGCCTTCCTCATCTCAAAAATTTATAAACACATATGTACACACATTTTATTTAGTACTTTTAGCTTTATATACTTTTAAGTTTAAATCTTTCTAATCTATTCAGTTCATTTTGATGTACAGTGTGAATACTATTTTTTCCCAAATTTCTAGTCATTGGATTTAACACCATTTTTAGAAAATTCTTTTCATTCTCATATGAAAATCACCTCATTGAATACTGATTTCCCAAATACTCCTTGGACCTGTTTCTAGATTTTGTCCCATTGAGCTGTTTCTTTCTGTGCTGGTGCTATAGTGCTTTAACATAATATTGACATAGTTTTACATGGTTGATATACAACTCATTAATTCTGTATTCTGTTTTTTTCCTACATACCATTATATCACAAACATTTCTTCACACCATTAAAAAAATCTGTGAAAACATAGGGGTTGGCCTGGTGACATAGTGGTCAAGTTTGTACGCTCTGCTTCAGTGGCCTGGGGTTCACAAGTTCAGATCCTGGGCATGGACATACACACAACTCATCAAGCCAGGCTATGGCTGCATCCCATATACAAAGTAGAGGAGGATGCACGGATGTTAGCTCAGGGACCATCTTCCTCAAGCAAAAAACAGGAAGATTGGCAAGAGATATTAGCTCAGGGCCAATCTTCCTCACACACACACACACACAAAAGGTCGATAAAAACATAATTTTAATGGCTTTAATGTGTCATCACAAAAATTAAATAAAAAAGTAGAATATACCAGTTTCCATCGTCTAAGATGTCATCAATTTTAAGACACACCATTATTTGTGTAACACCAAAAAAAAATGCTGCCAATTAAATTATGACATGCCATTGATTTTTAAGACATATCACTATTTTTTTCTTTAAAGATTGGCCCTGAGCTAACATCTGTGGCAAATCTTCTTTTTTTCTTCTTCTCCTCAAAGCCCACCAGAACATAGTTGTACATTCTAGTTGTAGGTCCTTCTAGTTCTGCTATCTGGGACGCTGCCTCAGTATGGCCTGATCAGCCATGCCATGTCTGTGCCTGGGATCCAAAGCAAAACCCTGGGCTGCCAAAGTGGGGCATCAGAACTTAACCACTCAGCCCCAGCATATCACTTTTTTATTTTTTTGAGGAAGATTAGCCCTGAGCTAACATCTGCTACCAATCCTCCTCTTTTTTGCTGAGGAAGACTGGCCCTGAGCTCACATCCATGCCCATCTTCCTCTACTTTATATGTGGGACGCCTGCCACAGCATGGCTTGCCAAGTGGTGCCATGTCCACACCTGGGATCCAAACCGGCCAACCCCGGGCCGCTGAAGTGGAACATGCTAACCTAACCATTGCGCTGCTGGGCTGGCCCCAGATATCGCTATTTTAGAAGAGTTAAACTGTGAGAAAACGTGTTTTAGAATAGATAAAAAAGATAATGAATAAATATATGCTTCATCTCTGTATAGGGAAGGGTTTTCTGAGCTTAAAGACAAACTCAAAGGAAAGTATCCATGGCTTCATCAAAATTGAAAACTTCTGTATGTCTAAACATAACAAAACAATAACAACAATAATGATTAAAAGGTAAGTGAACAGAAAAACTTTTGGGGCAACTATGGCCAAGGGTTAATAGCTTCAATAAAAACCAAAGATCACTGGAGAAAGAAGTCAAACTGACAGTTTGTTTAAGAGGGAATTGGGTATAAGTGCATAAAATTTATTCTACCTTGCTAGTAACAAACACGCAACTTAGAGATATGGGTTTTCTCAGTACTAAATTAGCAGATTAGAGGAAAGGACATTTTCAGTGTTGGCAAAACAAGGGGATATGGAATCCTCACACCCCACAGAGAGGCTTGTCAAGTGCTATAACCTTTTATTACTAGTAGCCCTAAAAATACGCAGACCTTTCATTGAATAATTTTACTTCTAGAAATCTATCCTAAGGAAATGACCTAATCTTTCTATGATGACTATACGTGACATTTACTCTTATTATGAAAGAAAACCCCAGAAAACTTTAGAAAAAAATTGGGAAAAATAAGCACTTCAGAAACGTGGCCTTGTTAAAAAGGGTAAAAAATGTTTTTTTATGCACTACAAAGGGGCTCAGGGTTTTCCCTTCATCTAATCGAAAACTAGCGTTGTTGGTCATTTAATAAGATGAGAAGTCTCAAACGCTGTAAGCCTGTTAAGAAGACTCGCCTGGAGGTGTTTCTGTGATGTCCTGGAAAGAGTATCCAAAAGCAAAAGGTGTTCTCCTTGCTTTGGAATTACCCAGAGATACACCCCCTGTCTGGAGGACTTGGAAGTCCCACATTTCGGCGGCATCAGTGGAAACGCCTTCCATCTCCTCTAGCTCCCTCTGCGGCTGAGCGCAGGCGGCGTCATTCACCCTGCCATCTGGGTCCCGCTCGCTCCCAGCGACCGTTTTCCTTTACAGACAGCTTCTCTGTCCCTGCCGAAGACCTGCCACGCCCTCCCGGGCGCTTCGAATTACCACCCTCGCCAAGGCCTCAACGGCCCTTCCAGATAATTTCGAGATCCGGCCCTGCCTACCCGTGGGATCCTATCTTGGATCACCCTCCCCATTGTTTCACTGATGTCTTCTCTAGTTTTCTCAAACCTGTCAAAACTGGCTTTGGCCTCCAGACTTTGCGCTTGGGAGGGAACGCGCCTCGTGCGCATCTTCCCGCGGTGGCGCTCGGAGGCCTTCACTAACGGCACTGCCTGACGGTTAACTCGTCTACCGCCTCCGTCCCCCAGGCCTGCAGTGGCGAGGGCAGCCGGGTCAGAGAAGCGGAGGCCCGGGAGGCCACGGGCATCTTCCCGGTCTCCCGCGGTCCTGCTGGACATCGCGAACGTCGCGGTCTCGTGCAATCCGCGCACGCGGGGCGCCCGTGGGTCACCTTTCAGCATCTCCGCCCGGCAAAGGGCTGTAACGGTGCCTACTCGGCCCTGGAGAGCGAAGCCGGAAAGGGCGGCGCGCGCCGCGCTGTGCCGGGGCCGCGACCCCGGGGCGGGCAGCGGGGCCACAGGGGCGGAGGCGGGTGTGGGACGGAGTCAGGGCGCACCGACCTCGCGCGGGGCGGGCCCGGGCCGGCCGGCGGCAGGTAAGGGGAGCGGAGCACACACGCCTGGACGCGCTCCGGGCCCGCGGCCGCAGGGGAGGCCCGGCGGTTGCCGGCGGGCTCTAGGGAGAAAGGGGAGACAGACGGTGCAAGGGCGGGGAGCCTGTCCGTCAGGTCGGCCGGGAGCGCTGATAATAGACTGTGCGTAGTGGCAGGAGGACGGCCTCCTCAGGCCGGGACTGTCAGGCCGTCCCTACAGGAAACCGACTGCCGCCATTCCCCTCCCCACTGTGGCGGGGAACGCGAGAGAGCGGTTTGAAGGAAGACGCATGCGCATGAATCTAAACTACTGTCTAAATCGCTGAGGCTCGAAGTTCAATAATTGCGACAAGGCGCAGGCGCAAAAAGACCCGGCGCGTTTAAGGTTGGCGGGGCTGAGCTCAAGACGCATGCGCGTAATAATGCTGGAGCTCGGCCCGCTCATGAAATTACGCGTGCGCTCTAGGTCTGTGTGACGCAAGGGGGCGGGGCGGGCCCCTGGCTGCGCGTGCGCAGAGCTTGTTCAAAGGGCCTTATTTAGGTTGCGCAGGCGCTCGCTGGCCATTTCTTCTCAGCCACGCCGGAGTCCTGCGTTTAGGTGAGTGTTTCTTGCGCCGTATTCGCCGCCAGTGGTCTCCGAGGACGCCGTTTTCGGCAGCAGTGCGTGCGCGCAGACCTCTGTAGAACCTGGGGGTTTGGGCGAGGCGCGGGCCGCCGCTGGGAGCCGGGAGTGGCTCGCCGAGGCGCGCAGGGCGGCCGAGGCCTGCAGGCCCCGCCGCCTCTATTGTGTGAGATGTCGGAGGAGGCGGAGCGGAAGCGGCCGCCGCCATTTCCTCGCCTCCACGCTGGCGCCCGGCCGGGGCCCCCTCGGCTCGGGGCGCTGGTACTTGGTGCCCACAGAGGCCTCGGGGGCCGGCGGCCGGCGGGGAGGTGGTGGGGGTCGCAGTCGCCGGGGTTGGGGCTTGCGCGCCGGACCGGCTCTTCGGAGACTCCGGTGCGGCCGGTGCCTCGGGCCGAGGCCGTTGGTGGGACGTTCCGCGGCCTGAGCGTCGCCCCGCCTTGCAGTCCGCTCGGACGCCAGCACCCCCGCGGAGACGATGATGTTGGGCACCGAAGGCGGAGAGGGCTTCGTGGTGAAGGTCCGGGGCTTGCCCTGGTCCTGCTCGGCCGACGAAGTGCAGCGATTTTTTTCTGGTGAGTTGGCGCGGAGGACGGGGCGGCAGCGGGCGGCGGGAGGTGGGAGGTGGCGGCGGCGGCGGGAGATGGCGGCGGGAGGGGGCAGGCGGGCGGGCGGGCGGCGGGCGGGGCGCCCCCTGGCGGCGGCAGGCGGGGTCGGCTGCTCCCGCCGGCCGCGGTTGCGCAGTGCGCGTCGCGAACGCCCCCGCCGCCGCCCCGGGGAGTGCGGCCTCGCCGGCCGGCCTGCACACTCGCTGCCTTCAGGCGCTAGTTCTGCTGTGAAGGTTTTTCGAAAAGGGTGAGTGAGATTTCTTCCTCGGTCTAAAGGAAACTACGCAGAGGCTGGGCGAGTAACAGTGACGTTTTGAAGAGTCTTGCGAGTTGTAATTGCGAGTTTCCAATTTTGAAAGTACGTTCTCGACAAGGGGCGTTGTGCTTCGGAAAGTTAAAATGTCACTTCTTAATTTCAGACAATTTCCTAATCGAGATTGGGTAATTGAAGAGTTCTTGCTCCTCTAGTTCTTGGTCTGGCTCACTTTGCGTTTGAGGACACTGAAGCCCAGGGAAGTTTGCCTGTGTAGCTTTTACCCGGTGGGAAGGTTTCCTGAATAACCTCTGTCGAAGCGTTCTCGTTCTCATTAGCGTGAGACTAGGCTGGTGAGGGTGTTTGCAAGAAATGCACAGGCTTTGGAAGGACACGGTAGTGTTGCCTTCTGCCTGAGTGTAGCGTTGGTGCCAGGACGCGACCTGTAAGCGGGAACCCAGTGCGCCGGGAGCCCCTCCGCTGGGCGGCCCGGCTTCAGCTCAGCTGTGCAACTTGGAGCCTTTTAGCTTGGTAACACTGACCCCCTTTCAGGTGAGTGTTGCCCCTGCGATTTGGATTCGAAACAAACTGTAATGTTGCTGCTAGTAAGGTAAAACGGTCAAATGCCCCAGACGAAGACCTGAAACTCGGTATATTGAGGAAATGCCACAAAATCACAAAGTCCAGACAGAATTTGCTGAGAAGGTACAAATGTTTAATGGAGACACTTGGGTAGTGAGGACTTAAGACGTAACTTTGCTAGGAGACTGCTTAGAATACTGGATTTTTTTGATTGGGAATGTATCATCTAGGGATTAAAAAGGTTTGATCAGATTGGGACTATACCATCTAGGGAATAAAAGTTTCATTGGGAGAGGCTAACTGCCTAGTTAGTGAACAGAAGCATCCTCAAAGTTGGTAAAAGTCTTGGTCATTCTAGGCTTCACAAATGATCTCCTTTGTAGTGGGGGCATGAGCAGGCGTTTCATCTGTATCGCCCAGAGGTGGTTTTAAGTTTTAAATTCTGTATTAACGGTTGTTTTCTTTCCAGACTGCAAAATTCAAAATGGGGCTCAAGGTATTCGTTTCATCTACACCAGAGAAGGCAGACCCAGTGGCGAGGCTTTTGTTGAACTTGAATCAGAAGATGAAGTCAAATTGGCCCTGAAAAAAGACAGAGAAACTATGGGACACAGATATGTTGAAGGTTTGATTTATGTTGCCCTAGTAACAGTAAATAAAACATTAAACACATAGAGATGTATCTTACCCCTTCTGAATTTTAGGTATTTGACCGCATGGAAATGGTCCTCTAAGGGAGTTTATGGCAGCTCTTCCTAGATTATCTAAAGACCCAGGAAATCTGAACTTTGATCTCTGACTTTCCAAAGTTGACTAATTCTAAGCACCTCTTTCAGTATTCAAGTCAAACAACGTTGAAATGGATTGGGTGTTGAAGCATACTGGTCCAAATAGTCCTGACACGGCCAATGATGGCTTTGTACGGCTTAGAGGACTCCCCTTTGGATGTAGCAAGGAGGAAATTGTTCAGTTCTTCTCAGGTATGTAGTCCTGTTTGTTGCTGAGCAGCGAGTTCTGGCTAGCTTCTGGCAACATGTGATTAAATAAAGTTTAGCAGCTTAGACATTTAAACAGGTTGTGAGTATGTGCAGATGACTTAATATTTTCTTCTTCCTGGAGACCTTCAAATAATTTAAGCCCATCTTAAAGGTGGTAATAAAGTACTTCCAAAATGCTAACTTTGCTTATATTTAGTATTATAGTTCAGAGTAGATCTTTGAGGAGTGTCCTCAACAGCTTAACTACTTTTCCTCACAATGCTGTTCAGCAAAGTGTACTGCAAGTTAAAGGTAAGATCCCTTCACATTAGATTAGCGTAAGTTAGGTTGTGATTTCTGGCAGGTGTCTGTTGTAAGACACACTGGGTCGTGGCACCACAATTGTCTCTAATGGTCTAATTCTCTTTATGCAAAAAAAACCCCGTTATGGCAGCAACTGGTTTAGCCAGGGAATTATAAACTTAATGAAAGTCAATCTAATGTAAGAGTAGGTTGAATGTAGTCTTAGTATCTGAAATACAGAAAGTGTTTTGAAATTGTTCTGGGCCTAAAGTATTTGAATGTTTTTATGCTGAAGAGCTGATAAAAATTGCATGTTTAGCAGAAATGTTACATTGTATATTTTAAGTACTATTACTTAATCATGATGTGATAAACTGGAGTTAAGAACAAGAAATCCTTTCATGGTTTACTGTAGTATGTATGAAAATCTTGACTATTAGATGTGTCTCAAGTCCTAATATTTTGCCAGAATTTTTGAAATCAAGTCTGTTTTGTTTTTGTCTAAATTGGTGAGAATTGAATGCTATCTGTCAACGTTAAATATGAACATAATTTCATATCTTCTAGGAGAGTGCTTTAAGCCCTTTTTGTAAGCTTGGGAATGTATCCACGGAAAGGATTTTTCATAGACGGAATTTCCAGAAGTGAATCATACTACTGTTAGAGCATAAGAGTGCATGATTGTGTTGTGTAGATCAGTTTTTTGTTGAAAGTTTAGATTGTATGTTTGTCAATGATATGACTTGAGCAATGTTTCAATTTGTATATAAAATGTTTGAACGTGTAAATTTGTTTTAAACTTTTTGAAGTTCCACTAACTTAAAACATTGAAATATAAAATGAGGTAAAAGGTGTGTCTTAAATTTCATAAAACTGTTTTACTTAATGCTTGAAACTATTAAATTCTTGTATAATTTTCTACATTAAGTTGCATAGATACGTATTCTTAATTGTTGAATTCTTAATGCATCCTGTGTTCATCGAGTTTTTTCTTGTATACTGTGACATGGGGTGTGTTAAGAATTGCGTTGTGATTTGTAATAATGGAACTTCATATTACTGCAATGCATATTTAAAGAGTACTTGTTGAAAGCATACCGTTCACCTAAAGTTAAAATTCTGGTTTATTTAAAGCTATAAGAAGAATCATTTCTGGGCTTGTGATGTTAATATTGCCCCCCTACTGGGGTTATTTGTCCTTGGGTTGAAGGGTTGGAAATCGTGCCAAATGGGATAACATTGCCGGTGGACTTCCAGGGGAGGAGTACGGGGGAGGCCTTCGTGCAGTTTGCTTCACAGGAAATAGCTGAAAAGGCTCTAAAGAAACACAAGGAAAGAATAGGGCACAGGTGGGGATGGATGGTTGGTTGGATTTGTCACTTTTCTTATGGTAAACAATTAAATCCATATTCTCTCTGCTTAGAAGGAAGAAATTAATCTATGACCTAGTCCCCATTCATTGATGTTTTGCCAACAATTCTCAAACTTTTCCTATGTCACAGTCCCGTAGTGTATTCAGATGAAATTTTAAAATTGTCCCCAGTTAATTTGGTCGACTTTACAATTTTGTACGATTCCTAATTAACCCCAGTCAATGGAGTTGAGAGACTATGGCTTTAAAAAAATGTTAATGCAAACCTGGCTTTAGCTGTAATAACACCCACCTAGTAAATTAATATTACCATAAGAAAATGTGATACTTTCTGATCTTGTTTTTAAAGTTGAAATGCAACAAACTTTTTCTTGCTGTATAAATATTCTGCATATGTATTAATAAGCATAGCTTTCAAGAAATTGTCACAAAAGGTGTTATTCTCTTTGCTTGTGACTATTTTTCATTGAAGCATGCGCTTGCCTATGCTGATTCTTACTAAAAGCATAGGCTGGGGTGTTTATTGGCGAAAGGAAATGTGTAGTGTGGGCTAGACTGTTGGTGGAGGCTGGCATTTTAGCCCACTTGCTATACATGCTGCCAATGGATTTAAGACATGAAATGTTGAAAGTTGAGTGGAATTCTTTCCCTCCTGAAAATAATTTTAAGTACTCCTCTCTACCCCTAAGGTTGGGCGCTCTGCCTCAGAGGAGTGAGTTTTTTTCCTATGAAGTTTACATTAAATAATCTTAAAATTGAGTGATTTTCTGGTCATTGCCTATGCAAATATAAAAAATCTGGCTTTAAATATTAGTCAGTTTCATGGCTATGACTACATTGTTTTCTTGTGTAACTAAATACCTGTATGAAATGAACTAATGTTTTCTCTCCCCTCCCCATCCCCTTCCCTCGTGAACAATGCTTTAGGTATATCGAAATCTTTAAGAGCAGTCGAGCTGAAGTTAGAACTCACTATGATCCACCACGAAAGCTTATGGCCATGCAGCGGCCAGGTCCTTATGACAGACCTGGGGCTGGCAGAGGGTACAACAGCATTGGCAGGGGAGCTGGCTTTGAAAGAATGAGGCGTGGTGCTTATGGTGGAGGTACGTAAAGAATATGTAGGTGTCATCAGGTCTGTTGTGTCTGTACCTGGCTTTGTTTGATGGATTGTACTTTCTGTCTTTCAGGTTATGGAGGCTATGATGATTATAATGGCTATAATGATGGCTATGGATTTGGGTCAGATAGATTTGGAAGAGGTAAGGTAAGAATTAAATTTCTCAAGCGAAGGATATTTACACTCTTGTCCATCTAGACCTCAATTATTGTTTTTCAGGAATGTCTGATCACAGATACGGGGATGGTGGTTCTACTTTCCAGAGCACAACAGGACACTGTGTACACATGCGGGGCTTACCTTACAGAGCCACTGAGAATGATATTTATAATGTAAGTGCAAGATAAATTCACAAGTCATCTGTTTCAGTATAGCAGTAACAACTCGGTGTTCAGCCTACGTAGGTGAAAAAGCATAGCATGTTAGAGGTTTTGTTTTTTGTAACAATAGATGTTTGACTTGATTCTCAGAAATATGTTGTGTTTATATTTAGTTCTTTTCACCGCTCAACCCTGTGAGAGTACATATTGAAATCGGTCCTGATGGCAGAGTAACTGGTGAAGCAGATGTTGAGTTTGCAACTCACGAAGATGCCGTGGCAGCTATGTCGAAAGACAAAGCCAATATGCGTAAGTGTGATTTCAGTATCTGGGAGGCTCTGTCAACAGGTGGTTGTGTGACTGACGTTTATGATAGAGGAATAGTAAGAATGTGTGAGAAATTTGTTCCCTGATAGTATGTTAGTTCTTCGGGATGTGTTTTAAAAGTTTATGATTTTTAAAATTAGTATGACTGAAAGGGATTTGTTTTATGAACGCTGACTTGAAGTATGTCTTAATTGACAAACTTAAAGCAATTTAGGTGAATGTTTAAAACAAAAGGCTGGTTTTTGAAGCTTGGATAGTTAAGGTAAATCACTTGAGAAGTAGCTATAATTTTTTTTACCAAAAGTATTTCAAGTTCATGGATCTACTTGTTTAAGTGCTTATCTTGTTTTCTTTCACCAACAAACATTTTCAAACTTTTTTTTTCTCATTTCAGAACACAGATATGTAGAACTCTTCTTGAATTCTACAG
>NC_060273.1:45053684-45231977 GCF_021613505.1 Equus quagga
TCTCATTTCAGAACACAGATATGTAGAACTCTTCTTGAATTCTACAGCAGGAGCAAGCGGTGGTGCTTATGGTAGCCAAATGATGGGAGGCATGGGCTTGTGTAAATATCGTTAGTTTTTTTAAAAACCAAAACATTTATATCTATAAGTCGATTATATTAGTTAAGTTAATTTATATTTAATGAGCTTAGTATAATTAAGTTAGGCAAAGAAGTTTTGATTTGAATTTTGTGTGTGGCTTACTTAAATTCTTGAGTTATATAAAACTGCTTAGAATAGCTTTTAAGTACTTTTGGGGGAGGGGACTACAGAAGGAAACTAGTTGAATTGTCTTGAAGTATGATGTATAAATCTGAAATTGATATACCCAAATCACAGGATCAAAATAACCTTAAGTTTTGGGCATAATTAGGTGTTGAGTGATACCTGTGTATTGACATAACCTTAATATATCAAATTATGGGGGAGGGAACCTCCCACTAAATCCAGTTAAGCAGTTTTCATAGGGTCTTAGCACAATGCCTCTACTTGTGGAATCATGTGGATTTAGTCCTGCTGATGTGTATACTGTTGGCCTTTTGGTTTATAAAATGTTTGATTAGCTCAAATGATGGATAGAAAGGTTAGTCTGGTCATAGATAATAGGCAGAAGGAGGCAGAGGGTTCTAGTAATGTAAGATCAAGACTGGAAAATCAGATTTAGAATTACAAGCCCGGTACCACCAGGTACCACATTACATAAAGAACAAGGTTCTAATGTTCTCTTAACTTAACAGCAAACCAGTCCAGTTACGGTGGCCCAGCCAGCCAGCAGCTGAGTGGTGGTTATGGAGGTGGCTATGGCGGCCAGAGCAGCATGAGTGGATATGGTAAGTGTGTATTTTTATATACTTAGAATAAGTTTTAGGCAGGTTTCTTTAGTTGGGGGAATATGCAGGCTCTTTTTTGTTGAAAATGGGTTATTAAATGTATGCTTTTGATCCTAATGTTACTGTTCTTAATAGCTTAATTTTCAGAACCAGTCATTGGGAGGGGGAAGTGTTCTATAAATTAAAAATAGTCATTACTGCAGCTTGGAATAATGTCGAGCCAGAAAACATCTGCCTCCATTTATTAAAATAACAATAAATAAAGTAGTTCACTTTTTCTGTCTTTTGGTTAGCAATGATTCCATTTTAGATGGAGGGAGAATTTTACATAGTAGAATGGTGGTTGGGTTCAGAACCGTATTTACTAGACAGTTAACCTAGGATGATTTTATTTATTAACTTTTTTTCAATTGGTCTAAAAGAATGGTGATTTTGGTATTATAGTCTTACCCTACAAAATCCTTTTGCAGACCAAGTTTTACAGGAAAACTCCAGTGATTTTCAATCAAACATTGCATAGGTAAATATTTTCTCAAAAAATATAACTTAAATTCCCAATAGCAAATACTGATATGTTGTAATAACACTATCTCTATAGCAGTCGATGGCTCTGACTTAACTCCATGGAGGCTGCCATTTTGGGCACAGTGAGTTGCCTTTAGTCCAACTTTGTTGTCTCACTTCCTGCCCGCCATGAATAGGAAAAGCAAGAGACTGCCCCTGTGCTCCCTATTCATATATGCCATTCGATGGACACACTGTGAATGTTGATGGTAAATTTTTTTTAAAATGCCTTGTTTAGCTTTAAAAACAACATGAAGTAATTTTGCAATTTTTGAAAAACACTAGTTTTCCTTTAAACTTAATTTTCCATGTTGATCTTCAAGCATCCAATTAAATGGTAGCACAAGAGTCTGGCAAGTTGGTACTGCAGAGAAAAGGGGTTAATTGAGACTTGTTTGGAGTCGGGAGTCCCCTTTCCCAAACATGCTTCTCGCCACTTGGACAGCAGCCATTTGTACTCGTATACTTTTTAAACTTTTTCTTGGAATGCTATATTTCGTTTGACTGACAGCCTGATAGCTTCTCCTGACTTGTCCAATCGATCTCTTTGCAGGCAGCCAAGGAGCAGTGAACAGCAGCTACTACAGTAGTGGAAGCCGTGCGTCTGTGGGAGTGAACGGAATGGGAGGGATGTCTAGCATGTCCAGTATGAGTGGTGGATGGGGAATGTAATTGATCCTGATCACTGACTCTTGGTCAACATTTTATAAAGAAAAAAAACTTAAGTTTAACAGTTTTGCAGTACAAGCTTGTGATTTATGCTTACTCTAAGTGGAAATCAGGATTGTTTTAAAGACTTAAGGTTGAGTACTTTCGAGCACATTCATTCATCTAGGATGTAACAACTAGGTTGAGTAACTGTAACTGTTAAAACGATTTTCAGCTTTTCTCAAGTTAGTTCTCTTGTAGGTTGTCCTTAAGCAGTAAGTGTATTTAGGTTAAAGCAGTTGAATTATGTTAAATGTTGCTCTTATACCACGTTACATTGAACACTGTTTGGATGCATGTTGAAAGACATGCTTTTTTGTAAAACTCAATATAGGAGCTATGTCTAAAATGAAAAGTGAAACATTTGGCATGTTTGTTAATTCTAGTTTCATTTAATAACCTCTGAGGCACGTAAGTTTAAGCTTTTTTTTTTTGTTAATGGGGAAAATTTGAGACGCAACACCAATACTTAGGATTTTTGGTGTTGGTGTTTGTATGAAATTCTGAGGCCTTGATTTAAAATTCATTGTATTGTGATTTCCTTTTAGGTGTATTGCGCTAAGTGAAACTTGTCAAATAAATCTTCCTTTAAAAAATTGCACTTTGTCTTGTCTATGCTTCAGTGTCATGTGGACTGTTTCTTGGTGCTCTCTTCCTGCCTGGGGCATAGGTGACAGTGGCCCACGTCTCTGGCTGTGGCAGAGAGGCTCGGCAGTTGAGGCTGTTGTGTAGATATCTTCAGACTTCTCTTCCCTCCAGTGCAACTGAAGGTAACTGTAGCTTTGGGGCCCTTGTGGAGGGGCTCTGTGTTGGTCTGGCTGCACAGGACCTGATGTGAATGGCCTTTGACTTCCTAAGGTCGAAGTGCCCTCACTGCATGCTCTCTGCATGTCCACAGCCTTCAGGCATGGCTGAGAAGTGCCAGAGGCCAAGGGTAACTGACTGGGAGCTGCCCTTCCCAGTGATGGCATCATTTGAGTTTTCCTTATATGGGGTGTCTTAGAGGAGCTAGCTAGCTCACAGATGGCTTTCAGATTGAGGTTTCAGTCTTTATATTTTTTCCTCATGCCTAAAGATCAAGTCCATTTAAGAGCAAAATTGAGGGGCTGGCCCGGTGGCGCAGTGGTGAAGCGCGTACATTCTGCTTAGGTGGCCCAGGGTTTGCCAGTTTGGATCCTGGGTGCGGACATGGCACCACTTGGCAAGCCATGCTGTGGTAGGCGTCCCACATAGAAAGTAGAGGAAGATGGGCATGGGCGTTAGCTCAGGGCCAGTCTTCCTCAGCAAAAAGAGGTTTGGCAGCAGTTAGCTCAGGACTGATCTTAAAAAAAAAAAACACCAATTGATTCCCTTAACAAGCTAAATACCAAGTATTTCTGAGAGCAAAAATGACTGGTTTAAATCAGTAATTGAAATCAATTTCTGTTTTGGTAGATTAGAATTCACATGACCTTTGCTAGAAAATACTTGCAAGTTGTTGCATTAAGCAGTTCTTAAAGGTGGTGTTCCAGAATTCCCTTCAGTAGCTAGACTGCAGTGTAACTGCCACTCGTTCATCATCCTTCTAGACTCAGAGTTAGCTGTATTGAGATTAGAATTTAGAATTAGAGCTGCAGGTACAGGCTTGTGCTGTTTGAAGCCAGGTGTGTGTACAGTTTTTACTCACAGAGAGTGAAGGTTTCATCCTAGCTGAGGTATGGTGAGTGGACTCAAACACAGCTGAGAGCCACAGCCGTTTCTACCACTAGGTGGCAGCATTGTGGGAAGATGTGCATGAAGGCCTGCCGACCCTCCTGCCCTGCATGCTCTGAGGCCTGGGTGCACATCTGCTGGCTCGGGCGGCTCGTGCTGCTCCACACACACGGTGGAGAGGTCTGCAGTTGGGCTGGGGATATGGAAGTCTTCCACTCAGAGTGCACCATGCAGCTTGTCTGCAGGTTTAGACAATTTTCAGAAGAGGCACCATTGTCAACAGTACTGTCCCTGATCTTGGCTGAGTTACTCCATGTCTATGGAATCAACATACTTGGCATCGGGAAGGCTCAAGGAGGGTTCCTTCCCTGGGTCCTTCAGTTTTTTTTTTTTTTTTTTGGTGTACACATTTAGTTTTATTGTAACAAAGCAACTTGTACACTTTTAACGTTTAAAACTGAGCATCTTTCCTTTCCAGTGAAACAAAAAGAAAATTTAAAAATAAACAGGAACAAAATTACAATAGAGAATGTCAATTCCAAATAAGATCCTACAGGTTCTGCTGATTCTCCCATTGAGTGGCAGGGCTCAAGTCATCATTAGGAGAGAATTTTATTTTAAAAGTGTCATCTTAAACTGCAAGGATGTCCGTTAAACATCACAATTAAAAACATGCCAAAGGAGAAGCCATGTTGTCAAAATGCCCACTTAACCCATCCAAACATCTCAAACCCACCCTTTGCTGACCTTCTATAACCCCATTTTTTTAAGTTTTTTTTTCAAACGAGAAAGTAGACAGATACATGTTGGTAAATGCTAACTGTCCATATTCACATAGAGACACAGTGTAATCTCTGAGCCCAATATACAGAGAAAGGAGGAAAAAAGCTAGAATTCTATGCACTACTACACAGGGGCCTGGCACCCTCCAGCTTCCAGCAGAGCTAAGGGAGCAGAAGGTTTTTCTTTTTTCCCACAGAGCACGGTGGTGTTGATTCCATAAAGTTTTTGTTGAGACAGGAAGGGATAAAAATGAATTTGGAACAGAAAGGGGTAGAGATTCTTTTCCCACTGTATTCTGCTCAAGGTATTTCCCCCCAAAATAAGTTGAGAACCATGGTATAAAGGAGAGAAAAGAGACCTCAAAAACAGGGCGACTGAGCACAAGACGGGGGGGGGGAAAGACTTGCAACTTGCTCCCAGGGACTGGAGAAAATGAAAAAAGGAAGGGTGGAATCCATCAGTGTTCCATTAGCCATCTTCTCCTTCATCCTCCTCTCCCTCCTCCCCCTCATCATCATCTTCATCCTCATCCCCTTCTTCATCGATATCTTCTAATCCTTCTTCGTCATCATCGTCATCATCATCTTCTCCTTCCCCTTCCTCATCATCCATGTCAGGAACCAAATAGTACTGTAATGGATTTGGCCAAATATCACCTTTGATAACCTCTCCTAACTCATCTGCACCTGCATCAGAATGGTCAGTAAACCAGGTAAAGAAGCTCTCTGGTTCCTCATGCTGTCTCTTCCTGCTGGCTTTATTCTGTGTTTGACTTGAACGTTTCGTCAAATCCTTTCCAGATTTCCATTTGATTTCAGTGGACTTTGAAGACGGATCACCATTCTCATTCAGATGAAATTCTTTGGAGAGAATTTTATTTTCGAAGTAAGGGTTTTCATCAAAATAAAAATCTATTCTGTAACCTGATTTAATATCTTCAAATTCTGTCACTTCAACTCTTGTCAAATAATGCAGTGCCTCTTCATCCTCCTCCCCAAGCAACGCAGACACTTGTGGATGGTTGACAAATGTTGTTACCAAAAATTTGGGATTTTGGTGATCAATTCCGACCTCTTCTGAAAAAATGGTTGGCGGAGTTTGTTATATTTCTGTTCTACTTTCAAAATCTCCTCACTGGCTTGTTCATTAAGTCTGTCTATTTCATTTTGTACTTCATCAATATGTTCAATTGCTTCCTGCTGTTCTTTTTCTCCTTGCGGCAAGTTCACAGAGGTCTTCGACGTCTCTTCTGGCCTGGGGGTGGGAGGCAGTCTCGGTTTCTTCATTTGAGGCGGGAGCGAATTCTGGCGTTTGGGGGCCATGCTGTGAAGAAAATCCAAGAGTCAGACCCAAAGGAAGATGCCAGTATCTGGAAGAAGCGGTGAGAACAGACGGTCCTTCAGTTTTTTACATGAGGAACATCTTTGTTGAAAAATATGACCTGTTGGAGGAAGAGAAGGGACTAGAACTAGGAATTTAGGAAGTGAGGTTTACAACTAAGCTAATCCAGAATGTGGTTTTTGAAAAGTGAGTCCTAGAACCGTTTTGGTTCTTTGGAGCCTTGTGCTCATGGGCCATCACCATCACCTGGGAACTTGGGAATGACCAGAACCGCCCGAGTCGGAGTCTGCATTGTTACTTGAGGCTCCTCACCCCTGCCCCCAGGTATCAACCTTTGCGCTCAAGCTTGAGAGGCACTGCCTTAGGCCATCTGTCCCTCACTGCCCAGACCAGAGACAGGGTTCCAAAGTTCAGGTGCATGTTTGATGTCTGAGCAGAAAAGGTCTGTCTGCCATGATAAATGTTGGCACCTGGCACAAGGATCCTTTGTGAATAATGCTTGTTGAAGTTGGTGCGTGCAGGGTGGGTGGGTGAGGTTGGGAGAAGGAAACGGATGTGCTAAAGGAAGAGCACCGAGTGGCGCAGTGGTGGGTGAGAGCATTCTTGGAGCACGGAGGTAGTACCCTGCTTCCTTGTTTGTACAGATGAGAGCTAAGGCTCCCCAGCAGGTTGGAGTCCAAACTGTGCACTGAAAACAAAGGACTATCTGATGCTGCACCAGTTTGGGGGTAGTGCAGCAGTACGTAAGCTTTTTGGAAAAAGCTACTCAGGTTAAGAGAGGGAATGGCAGGGGGCGGGCTTCTTTTTAAAGACTGGGACCTGAGCTAACATCTGTTGCCAATCTTTTCTTTTCCCCTCCTTCTCAAAGCCCCCCAGTAAATAGTTGTGTATCCTAGTTGTAGGTCCTTCCAGCTCTGCTACGTGGGACGCCAAAGCCGAGTGTGCCTACCCAACAACTTGGCCATGAGGCTGGCCCCTGCCCTGTGCTTCCTCAATAATAAGGTTTGAAAACCTGCAGTTTGGAAGGAACGTGACTTTGAAGCAGGGCACATGGTTTTGGAGGCAGGCTGCACAGATTCCTGGTTTTCCAACCATAACATGATGTGCTAGAGGGAGCAGCAGGTGTGGAACCTGAGCCAGCCTGTGGGGGCACCTTCAGCAGGGAAAGGGCAGGTCTCCAGCAGGGCTGGAGGACTCAGACAGACCAGAGGAGTGGCCGGAGGTGTGCGTCCACTGAGGCTGGAGAAGGCTGAGGCCCTGCAGAGGGACAGACTGACTTGTCTGAACAGCATTACAGTGCTTGTTACAGTTCTTAACCTGAACATTCGAGGCCATTCATTGACTCCTGTCTGGGGGAGGGGGCGAGCATGCGCTCAGGGGGCCTCCAGAGGAAGGCTCTGAGCCAGTTTTCACAGCCCACCAACAGCACCCATCCTAGCACTGCTTTTGAAATTCAGACTGCTGGGCAGGCGCTTCCTCACAGGTGTCTCCAGGAGTGACCCACTGTACCCGCTCCCCATCATCTGCATCGTGATCATTTATATCGACTCCCTATTATAGAAAGGAGCAATTAAGTGCTTAGTGACAGCCTCAAGGTCATCTCTGTGCCTGCTGATGGACTTCAGGGCCCAACTTGTCCTTGGCTCACTTGGGCAGAATGCAGCCTGTACTTCAGAACACAGCAACTCACGGCCCTTACCTCAAATGCACCGCCCCGCTGCACGCGGGGCCTTCAGTCCCGACGTGGGAGTTGCTCACAGGCAGACTCCTTTGGAACTGACACGACCTTCATTTTCTGCACCAGAGTGAAAAAGAAATGATTTTATTTCAGGGCTAATGACAGATATTCACAAGGGTGTGAAATGGCAAATCTCTTGACTGAAGCAGGGAAGGTACACTGGGGGGAAGACAGGAGCCGATTACTCACTACACTAGTGCAACTGCTGCAAAGTAGGTTAATTCTTTGAAAAGTGAAAAATGACAGCAAAATCCTGAAGTTACACCTGAACCGAAACCAGTAGCCCAGTGAGAAGGAAGGGTGTCAATCCCCAGGAGTTCATTCCATACAATTCGGAGAGGAAAGTGGCGCAGCTTCCAGTCGGGCACGCTGTGTTTGCAGTGCCAGCAGCTGGGAGAGGGTCTTACTCTCCTTTGATTCTCTTGGGAAACGCTTGCCAAGCCCCGGTCATCCCCTGAGACCCACAGAGTTTGGCACTGTTCCAAGGCTGCCCACACCCTGAGGACGGCGCGGCCGATGGTCCAGAGGCGGCTCTGCCGGTGCACTCAGGAGCCCGTGGAGGAGCAGCGCTGCAGGAGCAGGGTGTGGCAGCCGTCGCACACGCGCACAGGCCTGGGGTAGGAGGGCAGGGCCAGCTCGTTACTGGAGCATGTGTTGCAGAAGATGTGGCCACAGTTGCGGCAGTGGTGCTAGAGGACAGAAAAGAGGACACGCTGTGGCTCTGCACACCCACTCTGTTTTTTCAGCTTTAAAGGTTTGCTTAATACTTTAGAATCCCTCCCCCAGAGGCATGTAGCAGGCTGGAAGGGGTTCTTCTAGACGAGAGTTTCTCCACGATGTTACTGTGAAATCACAGGGTGCTGGTGGAGGTGTGCACTTGCGTGAGTAAGGTTCTTTTTCTTTAAAATATGTGTTGCTGGACTCAGCTAACTCAGGGGCTTGGTGGTCCACACTCCATAAAGAGCCCAGGCCACTCCCTGTGATCGCCCAGTCCCGGGGTGCTGACTCAAGGTCTCCTTAGCTGGCTCCTCCTGAGGCGAGGAGTCTTGCTTTGTAAACAGGGCTGCCAAGAACCTGGGGCACATGCCAAGATGGACCTGTGGAGCCTCTGCTCCTCCTGGCTCTGTCCATCACTTCCGCCAACAGGCCCACTCCTCTCAGGCCGGACAATGACCTTGAACTGGGTCATTCAGGTGTGGGGACAGCCAGTGGAGCCCCAGCCTCTAGCAGGCCTTGTGGACAAGCGTGACCTCCAAGGCAGCCTCAGGAGAGCTGTTTCTAGCTCTGGACCTGTTGCAAGACCTTGACTAGAATTGGGGAGTTTTGCTTCCTCTTTCTCACAGAGAGGCTGCTAACTGAGGCAGGCAGATGAGAACACATAGCCACCAGTAGTGGATGGGATGGTGTTGGCGGCTTCCAGTTTTCTTGGGAGCTAACCTTGTCCCTGTCCTGCCCAACTAATCAATTAAGGCTGTGTCAATCCTGGACCAAGGGCTGGGCCCAGGACCTGTTTCCAAAACCTGAAGGCAGGCTGTGGAGGAAGATTCACCAGAGGCAAGCGCCCTGCCCTGATTGCCAGTGAGCTCTTGGTGCCACCTGGACAGTTGTGCTGAGACCTGCTGCCCACAGGTTCCCCAGAGAGTCTGTTTTTGCTTAACTTAGCCAGAATGTGGTCCTCTTGCTTACAGACTTTTCAGAAATACACTCCCCCAGACCAGTTCTGCACACAAGCGGCCCCAACTCCCAAATAAATGTGTCCATTGTTGAAGGGACTGTGGTGGGGACAAGGCTTGTGACTGACGGGCTAGGGTCCCCAGAAAGAGGGCAGGCTGGGAGGCTGTCTGCATGGGCCAGCAGACCACGTGCCCTTCCCAGAAGCAGAGGAGGGGAGCACCGACTCAGCCCATGGGCGAGTGGGGGGAGGGCCACCCCACATACCTTTCTCCGGGAAATGGAGAACTCCTTTTCACACTGCTTACAGTGCGTGGCTTCGTCATCTTTCAGCCAAGTGTGGCCCTGAGGAGGAAAGAATCCCATTGCATGGCTTGGCTCCCGATGGACCTTTAGCTGTCCTGGCTGCCCAGCATCCACTGTCCCTTTCCTAATAGTAGCTGGTTTCCTTTGGAGGGACTGTCTCTTCTCCCCTAGATGTGGCCCCACAGGACTGTCCCCACCCTCAACCGCAGCTGGAGCTTGCAGGCTGCAGACAGGGCCTGCCCTCTGCCTCTTGCTTCCCCGCCTCTGCAGTCTGCCCCTGGGCCTCAGGGCAGACTCTCCAGCCCGTTAGCCTTGGACTTGCCCACTGCCTTTCAATAGATGCCCTTTGGCTGAGGTAACCAGAGTCAGGAGCTAGTGCTGGCAACCCCAGCCCTGGCCCAGACACTATCCAAAGTGCCTGCTGACCTGGCAGGAGGGAGAAGGGCCAACCCTATCAGCCAGACTAGAGCAATCTGTGACAGTGGTCCCTGCGTGGAGACAGGAAGCCCCTCTCCACACATGCCAAAGCCCCAGTGCCCAGAGCCGGGCGGGGAAGCAGATGTCTCTTCTGCAGAGAAGGCCACCGAGGCTTTGAAAGGCGCCTTTCCAGAGGTCTTTCTGTGGGAAGCTAGGCTATGTGGTTCACTCAGTCTCACGACTGAGGTGTTCAAAGGGCTCACAGGGCTGATGGACTTTTCTGGCTCCCCAGCATCCGCTGCACGGCCCTCACTTCCCCAATGACACAGACTGATCTAATTGGGAGCCGCAGCCCCGCCCAGGGCTCTCAGCCTGGCCTCCAATAGCTCCCGGAGGCTCCAGAGTCTCATCTTAGAATTTGTGTCCTCCCTCTGGTGCCGTCAGCTGCCATTATTTTGTGCAAACACTTCCATGCAGTACAGGGGATATCAAGGTAAGCAGCTCACAGCAATTACATCCAAGAAGCTTTCAGTCTACCAGGAGGACAAAATAAATTGATGTTACCCACGAATCTGGGCTGCTGTCAGTTGCTGTGACAGTTTGCTGTCTCCGCCCTGTGGTGCACTTGGGAAGCCGGAGGCCCCAGCACACGCTGGAGGTGCCTTGTGGAAGCGGCTGCTTCTGCAGCAGAACGGAGGCCACAGGGTGGAAGCTCTGTCACAGAGGGCCCGTCACTTCTGCTCTGAGCTGCCATGGGAGGCCTGGGGCAGGTGCATCCTCCTCACCACTCTCCCCACCCCAGCAGGCCAGCCTGGCTCCTGCCCCGGATCACCTGGTCCACCTGCTCCCGCTCCTTACGTGGTGTGTGTCATTCTCCTCTCCAAAATGGTCCAGAAACTTGGTCCAGCTCAGGGCTTAAGTAGTCCCCAGAAATGGCACAGAGCACTACAACAGTGCAGGTGGCCTCCGGCCCCTCACGTGGCAGGAAAGGTCTCAGTCTCACTATTAAAAAAAAAAATCCCTGGATCTCTTTCTGTCACCTTTCGCTTCCTTCATTAGGGCCTCTGTGATCCAGGCCTACTGTCAAACTATAGCTGATGGCAGAGGGACCAGAATCAGAAGACCTAGGTTCCAGCTTGGGCCCTGCCACTTGTGAGTGTTGTCTTGACCAAGTCACGTGGCTCTAAGCAGCATTTTATCTGAAGATCAGTGCTAACAACCACTGCTCAACCGCACACTCTCACCCGCTGCTGTGAGGAAACCCAAGAGCGCGCGGCGCATTAGCACGAGCTGAGAGCGACCCGGAGTGATGCTTAGGCTAATAACATTAGTAATCCAGTACCTTCAGGGCCTTATTGACTTCTTTGATGTCTTCCATCTTCAGCTTTGACCTTAAAAAGAAAAAAAAATCATTCATAGCAGTGAGAGAGGCTCTCCAACTCTAAAGCAAGCAAGCCCACAGCACCTGGGGCTCTGTGAGGGTGCCAGGACTGAGAGAGGAGTACAGTAACGTGAGTCATTCTCAAACGCTTGCTTTCCATCCTTTTATAATCCCAGATTCACCGCATCGCCCTGGCTCACGTCTGCCCCGGTCTGAGGCTGACTGGACTGAATCTATCCAAGAAATGCTGATCTGCAAGGGTTCAAAAAGACCTGGAAATAGGTGCAATCATTTACAAACGGAGAATTCTCTCACAGACGCCCAGGCTTCTGGCTTCTCTGGGCGACTCTTCCTGCACGTGACAGGTGCTCGAGGCGGGGGGCTGCTCTGCTCTCAGGTCTGGGCTCCCCCATGGCCCCAGTCCTGCTGCCTGCTCCATCTAGAAGGGTCAGGCGCAGAGGGCATGGTCCTTGCTCTTGCTCCATTCTTGTGAGTGTTAAGAATGATTCCTTAGTTGTCCACATAAAGACAAGACGGAACACGGTCTAAACTGGCAGAATTAAACCAGGTGCGATGAAACACTATGTATTTGTAACCTGGGGGGGAATGGTCCAAGCCCTTTCATAAAAGCTGAGATCAGTCTAAAGTGTCATTGGATCAGCCTAATCTAAGTGTCAAAGTGGCACGGCTCAGAGACACAGGCCAGACTTCCTGGGCAGGATTAGGAAACCGAGCACCATGGCCTTTAGAAACATCCCTGGGGCCCCCAGTACCGACCACAGGCAGCTCCCTCCCAGCCGCACCGGGCTGCAGGAACAGGCCCGCAGACTGACAGGCCCAGAGGCTGCTGGGGTAGGGAGACCTGGGGAACTGAGGTCAGGATGGCAGCCCGAACATATAAGAACTTGCCTGGGAGGTATAGTCGGGAAGCAGCCAGATGTCCCCAAGACAAACTGGGCAGCTGTGTCTGTGGCTAGGGGAGGGTCTGAGGACAGGCTTGTCTTCTCTGTCCTCTGGTGTGGGCTTGCAAGGAGAAGGGAGGAGGGGAGAAAGCACAAAGGCCATTCCTTCGGTAGCCCTGCACATGGCATGTCGCATGTCACCATGGGATTGGGCAGTAGCACTGGGAAGCTGCCATGTGCAGGGGTGCACTTTCCAGTTCAGAGCCCACCCATGTTTCTGAGGCCGGTGGCCCACCAGGAGGGTGTTCTCTGACTCTGCTTACTGTCTGTCCAATGTGAAGATGGGCAGGAAAAAAAAACGGTGCTGGCTAGCTGAGAAGGGGGCAGGGCACGCACGGGCCCCCATCAGACCTCTCTCTGAACACCACTGCAAACCCAAGACACCAGCCTGCACACCTGCTTCTCATCAGTCTCACGGGACACCCCAGAGCCGGCCTGTGCTGTGGGCGGACACCTGGCCTGCCCACCCTCAAGGCACTCCCCTCAGGGTGGGGCAGTAGCACAGGGCACTCAGCCCGGGAGGGGGCAGGCAGGTCTCAGGGCGGGAGGTGCTGGATCAGTAGCCCTGAGCCGGTCTAGAAGGATACGGTGAGTTGGAGAGGATGGTGCCTCTTCACCTCAAACCACTGAAAAAGACCACATTCCTACCGGAGTCGTAACATTTTCCTTTCTTATTTTTCTTAATACTTTTGTGGGCCGGCCCAGAACATTGCTGTAGACCTTATGACTTTCCAGACCGAGAGAAAAATCCTAAGGTTGTACACATCTGTGTACCACTTTATTTTGTGTGTTTCTAGTTCATTCAGACATTGGTCCCCATCTCTGGGCCTTTCCAGTCACAGTGGACTCAGTGCTGGGCCTGAGCCCAGGCTGTCTTGGTCATGAGAGCCCTCATCTCTTTGGTCACTGTGTGGGTGTCAGCACTGGCACAGGAGTCAGGTGGGAGCAGCAGGCGACCTAGGGGCTCGGTGGGAGGGATGGCGAGAGGAACTTTCGTTGCTGTGACGGACAGCCCTGCTGGGCGCCATTCTGCCTGGTAGGGGCCAGACCCAGCTGTGAGGTAAGCGACAGACAGGACAGCAGAGGTGGGAGGTGGAGACCGATTCCTGATGGCTTTTTCTGCTTAAGCCAGTTTGAGCTGGATTTCTGCCACTTGCAACCAAGAGTCCTGACTCATAAGGAGCAGCAGCTACCCACTGGGTTTACAAATGCAATCACCACACAAACGGACAAGGTCCACGATATGCAGTGTGACTGATCGGGTTGTCCAGAGCAGCCGGCAGGACTGGGACACTAGGAAGGGAGCTTTCAAGTTCAAGGGGAGGCAGAACTACCAGGGTCTTTGTGCCTGTAGCATCACCAGCGGAGACAGACCGAGCGCCTCTGGTGGATGTGTGTCCAGTCATAAGAAAGGGAGATGACTACTGCGCTTGTTCATGGCAGGCTTAAGTCCTCAAGCCACAGTGCTCCCTCGGGTCTGCGCGGGCCGAACAAGCGACCCTCTCATCACCCATCTGGTTCCTGAGACCTGGATACTGAGTTAGTGAACACCAGGGTTCTGGTCACTAGAAAACAACAGTCTTTTTTTTCCTTTTTTCAAAGATTGGCACCTGAGCTAACATCTGTTGCCAATCTTCTTTATTTTTTTCCTTCTTCTTCTCCCCAAAGCGCCCCCAGTACATAGTGGTATACTCTAGTTGCGAGTGCTTCTGGCTGTGCTATGTGGGATGCTACCTCAGCGTGGCCTGATGAGTGGTGCCATGTCCGTGCCCAGGATCCCAACTGGTGAAACCCTGGGCCGCCAAAGCAGAGTGCGCGAACTTAACTCCTCGGCCACGGGGCCGGCCCCTAGAAAATGATATTCTTAATGAGCTGACTCAAATCACCACTATGTCCCCAAGGCCTGACTTCTTAGGGGTCACCCTTGAACACCCGGCAGGCCTCCTTGATTGGCCCTCCCTCTAACGACAGGACATAGGTGTGGGGCTCGAGTAATGCACCGGGCAGGCTGGTGTGACTCCATGAGGAGGGGGCCGGTGGCCCTCACGCAGGCACAGACTAGAGGGACAGGGTTCTTACTGGCTGAGATGCAGTCCCATTTCCTGGAGGGCTTGTTCCTGCTCGTCACAAACCTTCTGTAACTCGGCCTTCTCGTCCTGGAGCTCCCGCAGCTCCTAAAATGAATGAACAAACCAGACACTTGACACAGAATTGGAAGTCTCTTTTGTTTTAAGGTTTAGTAATCACAGTGACAAGGTCAGAACGCTTCTCAAGAGCAAAAAGCAGTTTTGCTGTAGTAACCTCATTCAAGACAGGTTACTTCACGGATTACTTCTCACTGGCTCACTTCTCCAGAGTGGGCAACTGGAAGGACGAGTGCCACCAGAGCGGCTCTGCAGAGGGGACAGTGTCAGGCGGCAGGAGGCAGCTACGTTCATCAGGCACGTTTAAAACAGACCCTCACAGGGCAAATGAGGCTTTGCCTATCTGAGTTTCCATTAAAAGACAGATTTGCATCAGCAAAGGCTAGTTTGAATAAACTTTTTTGGAAAGGGCTAGTCAAAATTTCCTGAGAATGAACGAGCACAGCTGATGAAGGCCAAGAGCTGGGATCTCATTTGTGGCCCGAGCATGGCCCGACCTTCTGGGGGCTCCCAGAAGCGAGAAGCTGTGCGCATGGGGAGTGAAGTGCACTAGGGGACAATGGTGCTGACGACGGTTCGTAATCTGGGGCCGGCGCATCCTGAGGACTCAGGCTGGTGAGGGCCAAGACAAAGACGCAGAAAAGGAACTCAGGGCTTCAGGGCTGACCATGGGCAGCAGCAGGCTGAGGCCTGAGTGGGGCAGTACCCCCAGCTGTCCCTAGACCCTCTGCCCCAGAACTCGTTAACGCAGGTTCACAAGGGCACCCTGAGGCTTACTGGTGATGGCAGACATGTCGTTCTTGGGGGGCAGGGGAGGGGGGGCATAATTCAAATCTTAGACTAAAGCATTTTGAAGTGGAGTAACAGGGGCATGTTCCATGATGAGGCAGAACTTTCTAGATGTCCTCTTCTGCTCTCCATTTCCTCTCCTCCCCTCTGGGAGCCAGAGCAGCTCCTGAGGAACCTCTCCTCTTCCTTCCCCAGTGAACCTCACCCCAGGCCTCGTGGGCTCTCCAAGGGACTCTAGGTACTTTCCAACAGAAATCAAAAGGGCCTTTCTCAGCTCATTCAAATTGCACAGCAGTACCCATCACTGTGTTCACAACAAAATTCAGGTCTGGATGCTGCTCCAGCCCAAGGAGCCTCCCCCAACGAAGGAGTGGTGTAGGAAGGCCACTCGTGGCACTCCCCTGAGCCTGGCACCATAGGGAGAAGTGACAGAGGCCTGAGACACCCTCCTTAGCTTCCCAGGCTGCTCCAACCAGAACTGCCAGGACCCTCCTGTCTTCTGGGGAGACCTCTGGTGATTTTACAGCACGGGAAAAACTGGAGACTACCTGAGTTCCCCAGAAGGTCTGGCTCTACAACCAGACCAAGACGCCATGCTGGCCCCTGCTCCTTTTGCTCTCTGAAGACTCGCCACACGCTGCAGGCCACACCTTAAGGTCAAAGACTGAGGACTCCAGGGATGGACTCAACTCAGGCCTAGGCTGGAGGAGATTCAGGACTCTGGTTCAGCATGCTTCCCAGAGATGACCCAGAGCCAGGCGGTTCTTGGGAACCAGGATACCTGACCCTGAGCAGAGTGGCTGACCCACATCTGGAGTGAAGGTGTGCAAAATGTTGGCTGGTTCCTCTCAGTTTCCTCTCCTGCAACCCTACCACAATTCTCCACACAGCAGCTGGCGAGGGTCTTAAAACGCAACGGATCCTGTCTCTACAACAGCTTCCTACTGTGCTCGGAATAAATCCAAATTCCTTCGCACACCTTGGTGGGCTTGAGGTGGGCTCTCCGCCCACCTGAGGCCTCAGCTCAGACCCTCCTTCCTCTGCTGGCCACACCTTAGTCACGCCGCCCTTCTCTCTGCCCGTTCATGACGATAGCCCCTCACGCCTCCTGCTGTCTCTGCCTGAGAGGTGCTTCACCCGAATCTCTGCCTGGCTGTCCCTTGCTTGTCATTCAAGTCTCTGCTTCACCGTCACCCTCTTCTAAGACCACCCCCGCCCCACTGCAGGGACATCTTCCTGTCTTACTTTCTTCGTAGCCCTCATCACTGAGTCTGTTTGCTCACTGGCTTACGCCTTCTCTTGGCCTTTTCCTTCTAGAGCAGCAGCTCCGAGGCGTGGGAACAGCAGCCCAGACCCTGGAGCGGACCAGCGCGCGGGGCCTCGCTCCGAGGAAGTGAGTCTGTGTGGAGTCCACTCGCCCGCTGGAAGGCATTTTAGCAGGAGTTTCTGGAGATGCTAGAAGCTCTTTCTGTTCCAAGGACGGTCCACCTTACCTTTTCTAATCCTTCTACTTGTTGAAGCTCCGCTCGCAGTAGAGAGGACGTATCTTTCTCATGCTGTAATTCTTGCTGAAGAGCTTGTCTTTGCTCTTTTTCTGATTTCAACTCCTTCTCTAGACTCGAGCTGTTTTCCCAAAATGAACTTGAGTTAGTCTCAATGGGAGATTTTCATGGAAAATCCATCAAGCACAACCCAAAATCACTGCACAAGTAATGAGGAACTCAAAATTGCCACGTGAGCATCTTCAACAAAGCCCGGAAACAAGGCTTTCTCTCCCCCAGGGCCACCTGCGCCTCCATAAGAAAGCCCAGGACCGTGTAAGAGAAAGCAGGGACGCTGGACAGTCGTGCACATAGAGAGAAAGGAGAAGAGCTATAAACCCCTAGGGCCGCACAGCAGACTCCTCTACTAAGATGGAGACCCGAGGGGAAAGAGGGTGCCACATTCATCTGCTTTTTCCAACCCAGGGCCAGCTGACAATGGAGGATGCTGGGGGGTTAGGGGTGGGAGAAGGCCGTGAGCCTCAGCCAGAACCCTGATCCCCCTCCCCAGCTGAGTGGCCCTGGGCACACTACGGAACTCCCGGAAGCCAGTTTTCTCATTTGTGAAGAGAGGAAGACAGACATCTCTTCTCTCATCCTAATTCTAGCATTGCAGGGGGACACTCTGAAGTGGGACACTATCTGCCCCCAGTGCAGAGATGGCTTTCCAGTCCTTCCCAAGCACACAGCCCGCCCGCAGGCTCCCTACCACTGCTCCTGCAGCCGGCAGAGCTGCTGCTGCAGCGCGCCCGATCTCGCACCCAGCTCCTGCTGCAGCGTGCGGCTCCGCTCCTCCGCCCGCTGCCTCGCCCTTTCTGCGAGCTGCAACCTAGACCAACGAACCAAGTCTTTGTAAGGAAAGGATCCATGCTCACAATCTATGCTGTGAGTTTTTCATATTCTTCTTGGCTTGGATTTTTTCTTTTTTTTAAAATTTAAAAAATGTATTTCTATTTTTAAAACATTTTAACATTAATACATAGTACAACTGACTCCTTTGTGTGTATAGTTCCATGAGTTTAGCACATGTATACATCTGTGTAACTGCCACTGCTCTCAGGATACAGAACAACTCCACCATGCTGCAAACTCCAGTGCCGCCCTTGGCAGCCACCCCCTCTCCCCACCCCTAATGTCACACAAATGCAAGTATACTGCGCAGAACCTTTTGAGACCAGCCGCTTTCTCTCAGTATATCTTTGAGGTCAATCCCAGTTTCTTTGTGTACAACGGTCATTGTATCGCAACCTGTTTACCCACCCACCCCGTGAATGGCATCTGAACCACTTCTAGTTTCCGGCAATTACGAACAGAGCCACTCTCAACTTGTGTGTGAACCTATTTTCATTTCTCTTGGGCAAACAGCTAGGAGTGGGACTGTTGGGTCACATGGTAAGAGTTTGTTTAGCTTTTTAAGAAACTGTTTTCCAAAGTGATTGTACCCTTTTGCATTCCCACTGGTGCTGCACGGGAGTTGCAGGGGCTCTGTAGCCTCGCCAGCACGTGCTGCTGTCACTGAAGAAGGACTGAGCTGTTCTAACAGGCCTGCAGCGGCATCTCAGCAGGACTCTAATGTACACTTCCCTAGTGGCTAACGATGCTGAAGATCTTGTCATGTGCTTATTTGCCATCCACGTGTCCTCTCTGGTGAAGTGTCTCTTCAAGTGCTTTGCCTATCTTTAAACTGGATTTTTCGTTTGTTGAGTTTTGAGAGTTCTCACAGTCTAGACACAGGCCTTTCGTCAGATATGTGATTTGCAAATTTTCTCCCAATCTATAAATTGTCTTTCTATTCTCTTAACTGTGTCTTTCACACAACAAAAGTCTTAAATTTTGGTAAAGTCCAATTTATTAAGTTTTTCTCCCATGGATAGTGCTTTGACGTCATGTCTAAAATCTCTTTTCCTAACCCAAGGTCACGAAGATTTTCTCCTACATTTTCTTCTAAAAGTGTTATAGTTTTAAGTTTTACATTTAGATTTATGATCCATCTTGAGTCGATTTCTGTAGAAGATGTGAGGTACAGATTTGCTCACGGACGTCCAGTTGTCCCAGCACCATTGTTGAAAAGATTGTCCTTCTCCGGTGACCTGCCTTTGCACCTTTGTGAAAATCGGTTGTCCATATTTGTGTGGGTCTGCTTTTAGACTCCATTCTGATTCACTCACTGACCTGACATTTAAATGTGACAGTGACAAGGGTCTCACTGGCTAGTTCTGACCCCGAGAGGACAATCTGATGCAGTAGCCCAAAGGCTCACTAAGTGAATACATGCTTGGGCAAGGCTGGAGAATCCAGCCCCCTTGCTGGGCAAGACTAGGGACCTGAAGGACAGTCATCCCAAGTCATATGTGCTTTTGAGAGAGACTCTGAGTAGGTCCCCAGGTCCAGAGAATGCCCAGCACCTTCTAGGAATATCTGCCAAGGGTAACTGATTACCTTTCTTCCATTTGTTTCATGCTAGACATTACTTGATTGGTTTTTTCTTCAAAAGACGTGATGGCTTCACTCTTCTGCTGTAAGCTGCTCTCTGCATTCTAAGAAAGCAAGGAAAAGGGGTCATCACACTCGACCTCTCCCTCGCCCCAGGGCCTGGCCTGGATTACAAGTGGGTTTATTTGCTCACCGTGTACTTTTATAACACTTTCAAGAGCGTTTCATCAGTTGCTGCTCCTCCCCAGAGCCCTGGAGGACAAACGGGGCCAGGGCTCCCAGCTCCACCCACAGAAAGAAAGGCAAAGAGGGAGGTAAGGTAGGCTTTTGTTTTCCTCCACAAACGGTCCACGCTCCTTTCTGAAAAGGAACGTCAAAGTCAGATCTGACTCAATGTGACTGAGCTGGTCTCACGTGCCAGCCACATCCAGGAGTTCATCAGACCCTGCAGCGTTCTCAGGTTCTCACGGTGGGTGTGGTTAGCCTCTACTTCTCTGAGCAAGAGAGGGAGGCTCAGACCGAGGAAGCCCCAGGGGGAAGGTTAGCGGGCAAATGCGGGATGGAGCTGGGGTCACACACCTGGGTGACTTTCTGAGGCCAAGCTTTTTGGGTTTTTTTTTTGAGGAAGATTAGCCCTGAGCTAACATCTGCTGCCAATCCTCCTCTTTTTGCTGAGGAAGCCTGGTCCTGAGCTAACATCCATCTTCCTCTACTTTATATGTGGGACGCCTACCACAGCATGGCTTGCCAAGCGGTGCCATGTCTGCACCCGGGATGCGAACCTGCGAACCCCAGGCCGCTGAAGCAGAATGTGCGCACTTAACTGCTGTGCCACCGGGCCGGCCCCCTGAGGGCGAGCTTTTAATCAAGACAGATGCCGAGCGACCAGGAGGGAGCAAAAAAGCACTATGTTCCTGTGTGTTTAAGAGAGACACTCTTAAAAAAAAGGGACACAGAGAGGTTGAAGATGGAAGGAAGTCTTAATAAATTCCTAAGAAATAACATACAGACTGTATGCTCTGACCTTAACGTAACAAAATGAGACATTAACAAGAAAAGAATATCTAAAACATCTCCTATCTGCAAACGCATTTACTAAAAAACTACTGAGCTACACAAAATAAACCAGAAGAGAAATTATGAAATACTTAGAGCTAAAAAACAATGAAAAACTATGCAATATTTCACTGTACTGAAGATGGCCCTAAGTGTAACACACACCCTAATTTACATACCACTAAGAAAGAAGAAACTGCTACTTGAAATATGGCATGCCATTGACTATAAGATGCATCTCAATTTCAGAGATGCTAAACTGTGAAAAATGTGCTATTTAGATGAAATACTTTTATCAAAATTGGTGGGACACACCTAAGGCAGTACTTGTGGGTAATTTTTAACTTTAAATAACATTTTTTATGAAACAAAAAAGGATAAACCAGATGAGCTAAGTACGCATGTCAAAAGCTGAAAATGAGCTACAGAGTAAACCTCAAAAAATAAAAAAGAACATAATAAAAAGGAGGGTAGAAATCAATGAAATAAGGAACAACAACAATAAACAATACAGAATATTAGACAAAAAGCTGGTTCTTTGAAAAGATTATTGAAACAGACACACCTCTGGCAAGACTGAATAAGGAAAAAGGACAGAAAATGCAAAAAAGAAAATGCTGAGTGAAAAAGATTAAAAAATTGTGTAAAGGAATATTATAAACAACTATGAGCTAAAACACTTTAAGATACATTTTTGGAAATATTATAAAAATATACCAAAATTGGCCTGAGAAGACATAGAAAACACACACAGGCCAGTAAGCATTCAACACACTGAAATGGCATCCAAGTGACCCTGCCCCAGAGCCCAGCCAGGCCACACGACATGGCTGGGCTCTTAGAACTTTCTGAGAGCAGACACTTGCCATCCATGAGTTATTCCAGAGAAAGAGAGCAGGAAAGCTTCTTTTAGAATGCCAGTCCAACCTTGATTCTGAAGCCAGATAAAGTGAATAAAAGGAAAGAAAATTAGAGGTCCATCTCACATATAAACACATATGATATAAAATATAAGCTAACTGAATCAGGAGTATTTTTAAATATAAATACATCCCAATCAAGTGGATTCTAGGAATGTAAATCTATCAACATAAACCACAACAGAAATAAGGGAGAAAAAGAACACGATTAGCACAATAGACAAAAATACAAAAAAAAGCATTTAATAAAAAGCTCAACACTCATTTATGATCAAACCTCTCAGCAAAAAGAAACAGAAGGGAACTTTCTGAACCCAGTAAAGATGACGCACCAGACATCTAGCAAGCATTACACTTCACGCAGAGACTTTTGATGCGCTCCTTTTAAGACCAGGACCAAAGTTTGCTCACCATTTCTACTATTGTTTAATGCAGTCTCGGAGGCTCTGGCCAAAGAAACAAAAAGAAATAAGCCCAAAACTGAGAGGGAAGACACTGACTGTCCTCCTCTGCCTGCGTGGTCAGCGACATCTGGACCCACCAGGAGGAAGAGACAAACCACGAGAGCGGGTGGGGAGAGGCTGTTAGACCAGGGCAGCGTGCAAGCAAAGCCACGCGTCTCCAGCAGCAGTGCCCACCCCAGCAGGCAGGCCATGGGGCGCCAGGCATGCCGCACAAGAACTGCACAGACCCAGGGACTCGCTGAGAGAAGAGGCAAGACCCTTACGGTGTAAAAGGGACCAACAAAGAGAAAAAAGAGTATCTAAATAAATGAGGAGCTACCCCACACTCTTGAACAGAATGACTACATACAAGGACCTCAGAGACTACAGAGGTCAATTTTTTCTCAAATTAATCTATAAATTCAATGTAATCCCCATTTATGAAATTCAGCAGGATTTTTAAAACAGAAATTTATAAACATTATAAAATTTTTATCAAGAATAAAAGTTTATAAATAGATAAGTCAATCTTAAAAAGGAAGAGGGGGAAAAAGGGGCAAGGAGGCAGGCTTGGCCTACGTCATGGGTTATGTCCCTCCCAAATCTGTAAGTTGGAGCCCTAACTCCCAGGACCACACAATGTGACCTTATTTGGAACAAGGGTCATTGCAGACCTACTCAATTACGACGAGGTCACAGTGGAACAGGCCTTATCCACTACAACTGGTGACTTATAAAAGGGAGAACTTGCACCAGACGCGCACACGGGGAGAACGCCGTGGGGAGACAACGGCAGAGACAGGGTAATAACTTCTCCAAGTGAAGGAGTCCCAACGACGGGCAGCAACCACCGAAGCTAGGGGGCAGGAAGGGACGGGGTCTCCCTCACGGCCTTCAGAAAGAACCGACCTCGCAGACACCTTCATCTGGGACTCCTGGCCCCAGAACCGCGCAACTGTAAATTCCCGCTGAGCCACTCGGCCTGTGCTACTCTGTCACAGCAGCCCTAGCAAACACACGACCAAGCAGGCATTCAAACGCACCACAGAGCTATGGCCATGAAAACGAACAGACAATCAAAGAGAGAGACCTAGAGACAGCTCCATTTTATACAAGAACTTGGCATGTGATAAAGGTGGCCGCACGTCAACGAGCTAAGAATGGATTAGCTGTTAAATGGCTTACTACATGGGGAAAAATAAAGCCGGATCCCTGGTAAGGCCACATACAAAGATTAACTCTCTATATGTAAAAAACCTAAACGGAAAGCTTTATAAAAGTAGTGTAGAATATCTTTGACACCCAGGCTTGAGAAAGGACTTCTTAAACAAACCCCCAAACTGCAAACCATAATGTGAAAAGTCAGCACACTTGATTACATCAAAAATAAGGACGTAAGGATACTAGATGATAGACTGGGAGGAGACAGTTACAACACGTAAACCAATAAGGGACTAATATTTAGATTATACATGGAATTACTACTAATCAACAAGGAAAAGATAGGAAAGTCAAAGAGAAAAGGACAAAAAAGGCAAACGGTCAAGTCACAAAGAGGAAACGTAATGGCTAACCAACACATGAAGGGGTGCTCAGACTCGCCGGACCGAGAAACAACCCCACACTCAACGGCACGGGCAGCACCAGACCGGCTGGAGGTGCACGCTGGTGCAGCCCTTCTGGAAGGAACGCGGCTGGGTTTGTGCAAACCAAGGACACAGAGGAAGTGTCTGACTGCAGGGCACGCCAACCATGCCTGCGGGAGGGACTCTCCCTGGTCCTGGAGGGAGATGTGGACACGCGCTGCTGGTGCTGCTTGCACTAGCGGAGTGGAGGGAAACTGTTGGTCCATCACGGGATGAATGGGCAGGAAAATGAGGGGCGGACGTGCTAGAATACTCAACTGCACTCAGAAGCCAAAACCAGATAGGTACACAGAGGAACGCAGTGCCAAGGGGGCAGTGAGGAGCACGCTGAGACCCACTGTACACGTCGCTTCCGGAAGCTAAAATTCAGGTACTCAACACTATACAACATGTCTTAGAGTGACAAATATAAATGAAAAGAGGAACACTGTAGAATGTTGGCCTAGAGGAGAGAGGATGAGAGTCGGGATGGAGGATACAAGGAGAAAAGGAAACAGAACCAGAGAAGCGTCTTATCACGATGGGCCCCTGCCTGAGGGACGGTGCGGACTCTACCTCCGGCCTCTGCAGCCCAGAGGGGAGAAGGCTATGAAGGGAAAACAGGCTGGCAGAATTCCAGCAGGACCAGGGAAGGCCGTGCAGCAAGGACTGCCCCAGGAAAGCTAGCGTGTGCAGCACTGACTCAGCAGTCAGGGGGTTGGCACTGTCAAAGCAAATGTTACAAGCTGGAAAGCTGGTGACCCTTGTTAGTTATGGCCATCAGTTAGTAAAACTGTTACTTGCCCAACTCGTAAAACAAAATCCACGCCAGCTGTGCCAGGGCCCCAGCATGCCGGTACACACGGTGGGGCCTGCTGTCTGAACCGGCGCTGTAAGCAAGGGGCCTGCAGTGAGGTGGGCAGGACGACAGTCCAAAGGTAGGGCCTTGTGGGGTAGAAAACCCAACTGGTTCTGGACCCTGAGATAAGTGAGAGAAGACGGAAGAGTGGGCACTGAACGCCACGGGACATTCTGCAGCGAAGATCACATTAGGGTGCTTCCCTCACATGGTGACCGCTGTCTCAGACAGCTGGCCCTTAATATGAGAGAGACTGATAGAGCAAAGAAATGAAGCAGGCATTAAGAACGATGTTTAGTAAATAAACTAACTGGTCAGTGACACACAGAGTGAGTGGAAAAGAACAGACCAGAGGCTGTGACTGAGGGAACTGTCTTGTCAAAGGAACCACAACTCAGGCCTGAAAAATATCTGTGACTGTTTGATTCCTAACACAACCTCCAGGCAGGCAAACCGATAACAGCAAGAGGCTCGCCACAAAGGCTGTGCCCACACAACCCTGAGAGCCCACTCTAAAGCGCCATGGGTGATGGTGGACCCTTCCCGGGCCACAGAGGTCAGCAGACAGAGAAGTTCTTCGGAAGGCAGAAGCAAGGCAGCCAGACATGCTGAGAGCTGGAGCCCCTGCACACTGGGCAGCCTCCACACTTCCCGCCCTGAGGATGCAGTGACCGCCATGGGCTGGTGCCCTGGTTCCCCCTTTCCAAGCAGGCGTTTTCCCCGCGGCCATCTGGCTTCCGCTCTACAATTTCATGCTGGGTGGGATGGGTCAAGGTGAGAAAGACAGCAGGTCATCTGGTTTGAACAAGGGCCACGTGGGCTCGATGGAGAGCACTGCCCATCACCCAGGGGTTTCGGACTGTGAGGATGCAGGGACTGGATGGGACTTCCGGGTAGCTCTGTGGGGCTGACTGTGGTAGAGACAACTACGTTGACCCACACCCTTCTCCCCTTCAGCTGGTTGTAGCCCAGAAACGACAGCCTCAGGCTCCCCTTGCAGCCAGTCGTGGCCACGCTGACCAGCCCTTTCTGTGTAATTGAATGGAACGATGTGCACAACTTCCGTCTCGCTGCTTGAGAGGACAGCTTGGAGGCTCAGAGGAAATAAACGCCAGGACACCTACCAGGGCCAAGGGCCAGGTCTGGCTGCTCCTGGCTCTGGGCTTTTGCTTGTCTCCCTTCTTCCGCTGGCAAGAATGTGACAAGTCGAGTGGCCTTGAGAGTTGGATTTGCCATAGCCAGGGTCCCTGAATGAATGTGGGGGGCAAAACTGCTGGTCTGAAGGCTCTCCTTGGGACTACGGTGTAACGGAAATACAACTTCCACATTTTTAAGCCACTCTATCTCAGGGTCTGCTAAGTTATTACCGCAGGTTTCCCTAACATGCATTAATATTATGTCTATACTGACCAAGACCAGAAGAAACTATGAAAAAATTAAAATAGACAATTTTTTAGGAGAGTGAAGATATTTTCCTCCTTTTCTCTTTGCTTTACTTGATCTTCATTGCTGCTATTATAATAATAGTGACTATACAACAATTTAAAAAGGGAGAAAATAGCAGTTTATTAGTACTGTTAGCCCTCACATTATCCTTGACACAGATATTACTGCATTTTCCACATCTATGGAAAATGAAGTGGGACTGTTTTGGCAATAAAATAGGAAACAGAACTTCAAAAAAAGAAAAGTTTTGAGAAGGATACAGAATGGCGTCCTTCTGGGCAAGGAAGCTTTATAATTTTAGACGCTATCTTTCAGACTCTGGCATGATGGATTCTTTCTGGGCTAGCTCCCCTTGACCACTCCGAAGTGACAGGAGAGGCGGGCAGCAGGCTGTGTGGCCTTGAGACTCAGCAAGATTAATGTAACGGCAAAGCCTGCAAAGACAGCACTGCACCAGCTTATACCCTTCACCCACGTCTCCATTTCTCTGGGCAAACAATGAGTCACCGAAGTAGAAGGAGAGAGACAGCAAGGAAGCAGTAGAGGCACGGCAGACAAAGCTGGGGTTTGGAGTCGAAGGACAAGGTTCGGCTCCCTGCTCTGTGTGTTAGCTGTGCCACCAGGGATGTGTGATTTAGCCACTCGGTTCTGCCTTGTCACTTACATTTCTCCCCATTTAAAAAACTTTCCTCAGGGATTGCTGAGAGTCTCAAAGAAAATAAATGCAAGGACACATACTAGGGCCAAGGACCAGGTCTGACACATACTAGGACTACACAGAGGTGTCTCTTCGCCCCTTCTGCAGAAGAAGGACTGGACCAAAACACAGCATGTGACAAGCTCTACCTCTGTAGCCAAGCTGCAGAAAACCAGGCTGTGATCTGAACACAAAGCCAATGCCCACCTGAACTTTGTGAAACATCTGTAAATTAATCGCTTTGACTTCTTCCAGCTGCTGGCGGAGGGCGACTAGAGTGTCCTGCTTCTCATGGGTGTCCTTTTCTAGTAACTTCATTGCAATTTCCATTTCGGTTTTCATACCAACTTGTAACTCCAGTTCTTTTTCTAGTTCCTTAAAAAGATATTAACAAGGAAAATATTATTAAAGTAGATCACAGAAACGTAGTTAGCTGCGGTTCTGTCTTGGGCAATGCCTAAAATATAAACTGAAGGTCAGAATACATTAGGGAGATTGAGAGAAGTCTGTCTGGGGCATAACTAGATTAAATTTTTCTCCTTTCCTCATTTTACAACGAAAAGTGGCTCTGCATCAAGTCAACAGAAAGCTGATAGGTGACAATGTGAGCCTACAGTGCTGGCAACCACTTTCCTCAAACCCTAAGATCAGAACGCATGGTCTGAAAGAAAGTCTGTCTCGAATGCTAGAGGAGATGTAATGTTTCCCAACATTAGAATTGCTAGAATGACTTGCTAGTTTACGGCAACAAAGGTGCAACCATTCTGAAATGGTTCTGTGCTGGATAACTCAGGACACACGTCCCCACATTCATGCAAAGAGATGAGGCAGGCACAGGACTGTGCTTAATAAAAACACCAGTCACTGATGCGTGGCTTGGGCAGAAATAAACCAACCAGAGGCTGTGACTGACGGAGCTGTATTGTGAAAGAAACCATGAGTCTAGGCTCACAGCAACCCCTGGGAGAGGTTTATAAAACTGGAAAAAAATGTAAGTGACAATGCAGAACTGCATGGTAAAAACAGCCTTTTTTTTAAAAAAAAGGGACAATTTCTAACTTTCCATGGGTGTCAGCAGTTTCCTAGTTTCAGCATGCATGTGAAAAGTGCTAACAGAAATAACGTGGAGGGCTACGAGAATCCTTCTAAAGACACTGAGGCGCGCTCACCGCACGGACTCTCCTCTCCTCCTTCAGCTGCTTCCACACGTCACTGTACATTTCATCCAGACCCTGCCGGGTTTGCTTGTAAGTTTCCAGCTCGACTTTGGTATCCTGTTTTGTTATCTGTATCAAACAAGAACGCAAAGAGGAATGGTTTGCTTATGAAAGTAAGCTAACTGAAATGATTTTAAAATACACCATAATTTTTTAAAAATGTAGCATAATTTCTATTTTTTAAGAATAGAGAAAAGTTAAAATTTTAAAGATATGGGGCCAGCTCCATGGCCGAGTGGTTAAGTTCGCATGCTCTGCTGCGGCGGCCCAGGGTTTGGATCCTGGGCGCGGACATGGCACCGCTCGTCAGGCCACGTTGAGGCAGCGTCCCACATCCCACAACTAGAAGGACCTGCAACTAAGATATACAACTATGTACAGAGGGAGTTTGGGGAGATAAAGCAGAAAAAAAAAATTTTTAAAGATATTCTGAACTATCTTTGAACTTGAAGGATGAGAGCAAGCCAATATTTTTTTTTTTTTTTGAGGAAGATTAGCCCTGAGCTAACTACTGCCAGTCCTCCTCTTTTTGCTGAGGAAGCCTGGCCCTGAGCTAACATCATGCCCATCTTCCTCTACTTTATATGTGGGATGCCTACCACAGCATGGCATGCCAAGCAGTGCCATGTCCGCACCCGGGATCCGAACTGGCGAACCCCGGGCCGCCGAGAAGCGGAACGTGCAAACTTAACCGCTGTGCCACCGGGCCGGCCCGCCAATACATTTTTTAAAAGAAAAGTTAGCTTCAGAAAATAATTTAGGGGCCAGCCCCGTGGCCGAGTGGTTAGGTTCGCATGCTCTGCTTCAGCAGCCCAGGGCTTCGCTGATTTGAATCCTGGGCATGGACATGGCACTGCTCATCTAAGCCGTGCTGAGGTGGTATCCAACACAGCACAACCAGAAGGGCCCACAACTACAATATACAACTATGTACTGGGGGGCTTCAGACAGAAGAAGAAGAAAAAAACCCAATAATGTATATTCAATTTTCTTTAAAACAGAACAATTGTCCTCAGTGGGATAGGCCCCCACTCAATCCATGATTCAGCATTTATCAAGCACACTTTTAGCACGAGGTGAATCTCCAGATGAATCAGCTATGGTCTCTACCCTCAAGTCGTCAGGTAAGAAAGCTGCAAGCCATCAATTCTATGAAACAGCAAGCGGATTCTACAAAGGAGGGAGGTGCAAAGAGCTATGGGAATGTGGGAGAAGGAGGGCCCAGGCCCACCGATGGTGTCAGGGACGGCATCACAGAGGACGTGGCATATGAGCAGAGGTTGAAGAACGAATAGGAACTTTCATGTGCGAAGGCTCACAGGCGAGGGAGCAGTGGGCCTGGGAACCCCCAAAGGGGTCCAGCAGGCCTGCGAGTGACACGGGAGGGCACGGTGGCTGGAGGCACCTTCTGGCATCAAACAAGCCATCTTTGCACCTTCTGAGGACTGGGTCACTATTAAACGACGAGCTTGAGACTTGTGATGGACATGTGTGAGTCAGAACCAGGCCGTCCAGCTGTGAAGTCGATTTCTCACCTCTACGCTCTTTTCACTTCTTTGACGAATCAATTCATTTTGCTCTCTTAACTGCTGCTGCTCTTCTTGAAGTGAACAAATCCGGTCTGTTGCAGCTGAAAGCTGATAAAGAAAGATTTTTATATTTCTTAACTTCAAAATGAATCTTACTATTCAAACTAAAATCTAACATTTGGTATCTTCACAACTGATAACGTATTCTCACATATTTGATATTTTATGTCCTTGTTTTGAATAGGTAATATATTCACATGGTTCAAAATTCCAGAGATATAAAAATGTATATAGTAAAATCTCTCTCCTGCCCATCCCTAGCCATTTCTGCCCTCCCCAAATGTTCTTCTTTTAAAAAAATGATAGCATGCTACATAATGTGGGCAAAGATTTTTGGACACAAAATACTAGAAATAGCCTGAATGTTCAATATTAGAGAAATGGTTTAATAAATTACAGAGGAAGCATAAAACATAAATATTTAGTTATTACAATGTTTACAAAAGCTTTCAATGACTCGAGAACACATTTATGATATAATACCAATAGGGAAATAAAGCAGGTTATATAGTACGTTCTCACCTCTAATTAAAAAAAACTCAACTATGTTAAAAATGCTTAAGAAAAGATGGGGACTACATATACCAAATGATAAAAATAGCTGTGACTTAGCCAAGGGATTATGGGTTTTCCTGATTCTTCATTCTTTTCAGGTTTCATAGCCAATGAGCAAAAGGATATTTTATCATGAGGGAGAGTTAAAGAATTTTTGAGGAATCACCACCATGTCATTAACAACATGTCTGAGGAAGACATTTCCTCTCCTTGAACGAGTTACTGTAGTTTAGGGAAAAGTGTACAGAAGCAGGATGCCGTCATGGACCTCCAAGGAGAGGCTGTGGGAGAAGCAAGGCAGGGTACACCCAGCACCCGGTCCTCCGGATGCCGCCTCTGCACACAGCCCGCAGAGAGAGGAGAAAGAAGGAGACATGTGTTTGGCATGTCGCTGTGCTCTTGGCATCCTTCACTCGTGGGGGGCCTTGAACACTGACCTCCTCACCTCCTCTTGGTCAACAGCATCTAAGTCCATTCAGACTTAGAAGCAGGACTGGGGTTTCTACACATAACTCCTGTGCCCAGATAAGAAACTTCAAGGCTTTACAGGTGGTGCTAGGAGCTACAAGGGAAGCAGCAGGAGAAAGCCACCAGCTAACCCCATTCCACTCTCTGAAGACGTGGAGGGCACGCTCTGGGGACAGAGATACTTTTCTCCATAGCTCATTTCTATTACAATCATTGGCCTTTGAAGAAAAAATAACCCAGCTGTTCAGTTTCAACAGCTAACTTAGACCTTCATTCAAAGCATCCTGCCTCATCTGGGAGAACAGACTGAGCCTGCTTGTTGTAAAGCCAACTGATGTCTCAACGCCTTCACACACCATGTGCTGTTAGGCACGCTGCTATGACATTAACCTAATTTCATCTTTACAACAATACTGTCAAGCATGGATTATCATCCAATTTGGAGATGAGAACAGTGAGGCTCAAAGACCTACTTCCCTAAACTGAGGCCAAAGGCCCACCCACCCCAGGTGAACGCGAGCACCCTGTGATGCCACCTACGAATGCCGCCTCTGGATCTCCTGCTCCTCACACAAATCTGAGCTCCTCTCCTGAACACTGTTAAGGGCTGGCCCCTTAGGAGACAGCAGTCGGTGTAAAGTGAGCCTTAAAGTGGGTCCTTCATTACAAAGGCGTGCTCTGTGACTCTCCTTTTGGCTGTAACCTGCCTGCGCACCATGAGGGGGTGCACTCTCCGCCCCACTCACAGCCCTCTTCCTTCCCAGTGAGAGCAGCCAGGGACCACTACCTGTGGAAAGCCTCAGAAGGGCTGAGAAACCCCCCTCCTGCTAACAGGAGACAAGATGTGTCCACCAAGGAGACTGCCGGGCAGCTGGCAGCAAGCTGTCTTCCTCAGCCTCAGCCCTCCTTCTTCCTGTCCTTTCATCCTCTCTCTTCCTAGTGAGAAAGCAGAGAAAGACCACACTGTGGGGAGACTGTTCCACACTCCTGAGAGGCTGAAACACAGAAGGGGTAGGCTAGGGGACTTTTACCTCGTCACAGAGCTTGTGCCTTCCCGGCAGGGGGGACACACTACACCATAGGGGAGGTGGGAAAGAGGAGGAGAGCAGCACCTTCCCACAGGGGCTGAGCCTCTAGGGAGGGCTCGTCTTCTACGGGATTACTGCGAGGAGATAAAAACTAAGTCACCTAGGACTGGCTCCAGATCAGCTGCACTGGCTCATGGGAGACCCAGACAGGGCGGAACACAGACACGCCGAGGATGCAGAGCTCTGAGAGCGCCCGGCCCGCCAGCAGCTCCACCCAAGTTAGCAATTCCCATTCCTACCAGCGAGCAGCTCCGGTCAGACACACCGACCACATCACCGCTCGGAACCTTGGCTCACTCTATGTTAAGAATTTCAGTAAGTTACAAACCTCTTCTTGAAGCTTTGAATTAGTCTTTTCCAAGCCATCTATCTTGGTTTGAAGATCCCCAACTGTGCAGCTATAGAAAACAAATATTAAATAAACGTGAACTTATAAAAGCTGACTGTTTTTCCTACCTACAAACAATGAGAATAGAGATTCCTAGATTTCCTGTATGACATGGAAGGTCAAAGGGACTCCAATAAACTCAGAGATGAGGATTCTAAACATGTGTGTGTGTCCGCGTGTGTGTGTCATTTATAGAAAGTTTTCAACGTTTTCTCTCCAAAATATGCTACCCACTTCTTTTTTAGCCAACTGGAAAGAAAATAGTTTTTTGCACAACACAATAGATGGGAAGCAAAACGTGTTGGGAGTCATGCATCTAAAGTAATATTCAGAGCAAGATATTGGAACTTTGGGGTAGTAGGATCAAAGATGATTTTAAAATCTTTTTAATACTTTGCCTCATTTTTCAAATATTTTTTAAGAAATATGTACTACTTTCATACTGAAAAATATGTAAAAAGCTAATGAAGATGATGAAAAATAATAACCACCACAACAGTAACCGTAGGAACTCTCTTTTTGGGCGACGTGCCAGGCCCGATTTGTTCAAGCATTTTAAACGCATCAACTCACGTAATCCCGCAATTCTGGGAGGTAAATCTTACTGTTAACCCGTGTCACAGACGAGGGAACCATAACTTTGCTCTAAAAGACTCACTCAAGGTCACAGCCCTAGAGGAGGAGCCAGGATCCGAGCCAGGTGGTCCAGCTCCAGGGACTGTCCCTCTGGGCAGTGGGCCCTATTGCCAAAAGCTGGTGCCTTTGCCAGTGAGGAGGACAAAGAAACAAACCCGGCAAGGCTAATGAGTCAAGGTGCAAGCACTGGGTGGGAGAAAATAAAATACAATGACACAAAATGAAAAAGAGAACCAAACAAAAGAGAGGGAGGGAATGAAGAGTTTTAAGAGTATACAATTTTCAATTCTATACCAACCATCTAACTTAGAAAATATCAATGAAATTCCAAAAAAGACATATACTCATAGGAGAAGACCTAGATGAACTAACCACCAAGAAAAAACTGAAAGCTGATAAAGTACTGCCTCCACACAGGCTTTGAGCTTCAAATTTTCCAGGAGCGAATAATGCTCACGAACTGGGTGTTCCCAGGCACAGAAACAAGGTAAAGCTCCCTAATTCATTCTGTGAAGCTGTACAACGCGCATGTGATGCCAGAGGGAAAAACTGCAGAGCAATTACAGGTCAGGTTACATGTTAAGAGAATGATCAAATTATTAAAACTACGTTTATTCCTGTGCCATAGGAATGGTTCAGTATGAAGAAATCCATTAATAAAATACATCACATTAACAGATTAAGAGATAAAAGTAATGACTACTTTAACAGCTGCTAAAAGGCATTTGATAAAATTCAACATCTACTCCTTATAAAAAGTCTCAACAAACTAGGAATCAATTAAGAAACCCTCTCCCCTGGCAAGAGCCAGCACTGCTCCCGGGCAGAGCTCTGAGCAGCGTGCTCCAGGCCCGCTCTGAGGAACGTGCCAGCCCTGCGCCTCTGTCACTGGCTTTTGGGGCCAGCACTGCTGATGTGCCCCACCCCTCTCTAAAAGGGGTTCCGGCAGAGAATAACGTCTCCCCAGCACACCAGACTGAGCATCTCCGCCCACTCCCCACCCACACCTCACCGACTAGCGAGTCATGAACACGCAGCAGCCTTCCAACTGAGATGGAAAACAAGACAAAGACGCCGCTACGCTAGTGACCTGCTCTCGAAGGTCTAGCCAGTGGTTTTCAGCCCTTTTCTCCTGCCCCAACACCCTTCAGGGGCGTGTGCTGACTCCCAGCAGCAATGGTGCCCCCCGTGGCAGTGATTTCCACCCATGAGGCCGAGGGGCGAGGGCTGGAGAGTCGTCTATTGGCTCTCGGAACTGTATAACTGCACAAAACAAAGAGCCGAAGACTCCGAAAGCTCTTTATCAAGAAATCATACTTCTCCAGTCTGTACACATGAGCATTGCATGATAATTTTTTTTCTTGGTTTGGAAAAAAGTTAATCATAAATATACGGCAACTCAAAAAAGTTCCATGAAACAAATATTGGGGATGCTGAGAATGAACTGTGACACTGGAAAAAGGAGGGGGTCCTACCTCAAGTGCCGGTTAAGTTCTTCCACGTAATTTTTTTGATCAAGGACATCAGTAATTCTCTCGTGCCTTTTAAAAAGAACACAAAAAGAGAGAAATTCTTTTTACTCAGGGTTAACACTTTGTCACTGTCCCCTCACCTTCCAATCACCTTGGATGAGAACCAATGTGATTAGGAAACCAAGAGACGACCTTAGGTCTGCATGGCCCTGAGTGAACAGAGGAGCAAGGCTGGTTGGGGAGAGAGCAGCCAGGGCCACAGGAGGCATGGAAAGACGCCAGCTGGAGAGCAGGCTCCCTCCAGATGTCTGCCCCCGGCCCCCTCCTGAGGGAAGGGAGAGAAAGCCATCAGCACACAAGGGGGAAAACACCAACAGCCAGGTGCCAATAGCCTCCAGGCAGCAGATGAAGCAGCCGTTGTTACACTGAAGGTAAGGAGGCTGGCTCAGATAACGAGAGCCGAGACTTTTCAGAACGCAAAGCTGATCAGTCTGGGTGAAAAAAAGTCTTTAACATTTTAAACTTAGGCGCCCATTTCTTTACACATCGAGGAACATCTGTACCTAAGTGGGTCACTCCACACGGGTTCCTGCCGCAGAGGCTGGATCTGTTCTTCACTGCAGTCATGTTCTCTGACCTGTTCTGCCCTTTCCACGGCCCTCCCAGGAAGCCGTACTGACGGCCTGTTGAGCAGCCTCTGTGCATATAGTCACAGTATCTATCTGTCTACGGTATATGTGGTACATACAGTTACAATGTAAGATATCTGTCAGGGATTGTTCTGGTTTAGAAAACGGGATATGTATACTCCTCAGTACCATACTTTTCTCACTCAACACCTTGTGGGAATCCTCCAAGTCTACCATACCAGAAGGTCAAATTTGTTCTTTTTTATGTCTGCATAATATGCCACAGTGTGGAATACCTTGGATATTCCATAATTCATTCACTTACTCCCTGAATGGTGGATAATCGGTTGATTTCCAGTTTTTCTTGACATTAAAAATCTATTTTGGAGCGAGCCCTTATGGCCTAGTGGTTAAAGTCAGGCATGCCGCACTTCAGCAGCCTGGGTTCAGTTCCCAGTCACAGAACCACACTACCTGTCAGCAGATGTGCTGTGGTGATGGCTCATACACAAGAATTAGAAGGACCTACAACTACAATATACAACTATGTACTGGGGCTTTGGGGAGAAAAAAAAAAAGAGAGGAAGATTGGCAACAGATGATAGCTCAGGCTGAATCTTTCCCAGGAAATAAAAAAAGAAAAAAAAGAATAAAAAGAAAAGGGAAGCTATTAAAAAAAATATATACGTATATATTTTTTGTTTAAGTTTCAAGTGGGTGTAATCCTTGTACTTAGGGCACATGAAGCATTAATGGGGTTCTGCTGATCCCCTCCTTGGTAAAGTGCACTGCCAGGGCACTGAGACCAGAGGAGTTCCTGTCCGGAAGACATTTCAAAGGCAGGTAACAGACGCATGCTGTAAAATATTCAAACACGACCCAAGGGTTTACATAACAGGTCCCCCTGAGCCTGCCTTCTGTCCTCTTCCCCCAGACAGCCACTGTTCCGGTCTCCGTGCTGCTCTAGAAGTGGGCCCTGCGTATGCAAGTACAACAGCTAAATAGGGATGTATAGTCTTTTTTATCATAACACAAACAGTAGCATATAAAACACACTGTTTGCTTTTTTTCTTTTCTTTTTTATTTCTAGGACAACTTCTTTTAAAAAATTGCTCTCGTTCACAAGGATGAGGGAGTGCTACACGTGGCATGAAAGGACATCCAAGACACACTACAATCAAAGATCAAGTCCAAGGGCAGCTTCTGTGTATAACGATACCATCCCACTTACGTTCAAACAGACCGTAAAGCCAGTTACACTCCCAGCAAATACATACCTGCCAGGCATTAAAAAAGGCTGGGTGGAGGCATGAATAGCTTCCTCTGAGGGAGGGGTGGGAGTAGGACCAAGACGGGGATGAGGGGACAGTGTAAGTGGGGGATTTCACTTGAACTCTGTGCTCTGTAGAGCTTAATTCACGAAGCAATGGGAATATTAATGTGTTACATTTGTAATTAATAACAGCTAAATAAAAACTGAAATTTCAAACAAAGAAAAAACAAAAGTAGCATTCTTTGCCAGAATTTCATTAAAAGCGTGAAGAACAGCAGCGTACTTACTCTTTGCCACCATCAAGATCTTGCACATCCTTAAGGTAGAGGGAAAAATCGATCACTCCAACCTGATGGACATAAAATGCACAGGTTTAAATAAAAAATAACTTTTCCTGCTTTCCACAGCCTTACAATCTTTAAAATTCAGGGTATTTATTACATTCCTGTCTCTTTCCTACAAACATTTAGTCAGGCTAACCAGCTCTACAAAATTGAACAAACCAACCAAGAGAAAAATAACCCTACCACTTTCTAGAAGAAAAACTTACTTAAAATCAGAATTTAAGGGAACACTCTGAAATTTTACCACCCAGTTAAGATTAGTTTTCTGTATATATTCAATAATCAAGTTGTTGACAAAGAGCAGCAAATTTCCTCGGGGACAAAGTAATAAAGAAAAAGGAGACCTGGGTCTCTCGACTACAGTGCTTCATCTGCCACCTCAGGGGTATTGGCACCTGGCTGTTGGTGTTTCCCCCTTGTGTGCTGATGGCTTTCTCTGCTGTTCCCTAAGGAGGGGGGTGGGGCAGGCATCTGGAGGGTGCCTGATCTCCAGCTGGTGTCTTTCCATGCCTCCTGATATAATATATAATATAAAGATACAATGAAGAGGACATTCATACACCAAGAGAGGACATTCACACGACACAAAAGATGTCTGAGAGACCCACACAGCCATATGTCTGAAGGTGGAGGTGCTGGGCCCCATGGAGGGAGTGGAAGGAGGTAAGGGGATCTCCTCACCCTCCTGAATGGCAGCAACCCCTGGACTGTGGGCAGCTCTGAGAGGAAAGGGGGGAGGGGCAGCCCTCCAGGGAACACCTTTGCTCTCCGAGTTCCATCACAGCCAGTGGTAAAGCCCCAAACAGAGGTGACTAAGCTATTGCAAGGGTGTCTTCATCAAGCTAGCACCCCAGGAGAGCAGCTAGTGAGGGCAGAGCGAGAAGACCCCTGGGATGGCACAGGTGAAAGAAAGCACCCCTCCTCCACCTGATGCTCCAGCCCAGCTGGTCAGTCAGAGTGCCCACACATACGTTAGAAAAGCAGCAGGTGTGAGTGAGCTGCAGATCACGGCAGGCTCAGAATACATAGGTCCTGACACCCACTCAGCAGCAGCAGGTAGAAGCTGTGACAGATACTATCACTATGTGGAGGCACAAATTCACACCATCAAGCAGTATGAAAAAATATATTAATTCTCCAGATCAGAAGGAAAATGATAAGCACCCAGATATCAATCCTGAAGGCATGGAAAGTTATAATATAAATGACAGAGAATTCAAAATAGGTATCATAACAAACCTCAATGAGTTACAAGACAGTTCAATGAAATCAAGAACTTCTTCACCAAAGACACTGAAACTATAAAGAAGAACTAATAAGAAATGCTGGAGATGAAAAACACAACAGATGAGATAAAGAATCTGGACTATTTGAACAATAGAGCTGATATCATGGAGGAGCAAATCAGCAGTCTGGAGGACAGAAATACAGAAAGGCTTCTGATGGAGGAGAGGGAACTAAGAAGAAGAAGAAAAAAGAAAGAAATTCTCTGAGAAACATCCAACTGACTTAGAAAATGCAACATAATGATTACAGGTATTCCAGAGGGAGAAGAAAGGAGAATGGAGCAGAAAGTTTGTTCAAAGAAATAATAGCTGAGAACTTACCAAACCTGGGGAAGAAGCTGGAAATACAAGTGAAAGAAGTCAACAGATATCCTAGATATATCAATGAAAAAGACCTTCTCCAAGGCATATATGAGTAAAGCTGGCAAAAGTCAATGACAAAGAAAAAATACTAAGGGCAGCAAGGCAAAAGAAAATAACCTACAAAGGAAACCCTATCAGGCTTTCAGTAAATTTCTCAGCAGAAACCTTACAGGCTAGGAGTGAATGGAATGATATATTCAAAATTCTGAAATTCAAAAACTTTCAGCCAAGGATACTCTATCCAGCAAAAATATCCTTCAGATATCCTCAAATATTCTTCAGATATGATGGAGAAATAAAACTTTTCTCAGATAAACAAAAGCTAAGGGGGTTCACTGCCACAAGAACTGCCCCCCCACAAGAAATGCTCAAGAAGGTCCTCATACCTGAAAAGAAGAAGAAAGGGGCTAGAAAGCCTTGAACAAGGAGATAAATAGGTAGACAAAATCAGAAAATTTCAGCTAACAAAACAGGTTAGCAAACAATTATAACATTAAAGATAAAGGGAAGGAAAACACCAAAGATAAATATAATCTTGTCATTTTAACCACAAACTCACAACACAAGATGGAATAAGTTGTGACAATAACAACTTAGGGAAGAGGAAAGGGATGGAATCAGCTTAGTCTAAGGGAATAAAAGGCCATCAGAAAATAGACTATCTCACCTACAAGATTTTTTATACAAACCTAATGGTAACCACTAAACAAATAATCAGAAGAGAGACACAAATGATAAAGAGAAAACTAAGAAAACCATCACAGCAAACTACCTAACTGAATTGGCAGTCCGAAATACATGGGATGAGAAACAAAGGGAATGTAAAAGAACATTAAGCATTAAGTTCTCATATATCAATAATCACCCCAAACCTAAACGGATTGAATTCTTCAGTCAAAAGACACACAGTGGCTGGATGGATTAAAAAACAAGACCCAAGAATATGCTGCCTCCAGGAAACACAGCTCAGCTCCAGAGACAAACACAGGCTCAGAGTGAAGGGATGGAAGATGATCTCCAAGCTAACAGCAAACAAAAGAAAGCAGGTATTGCCATATTTATATCAAAGTAGACTTCAAGACAAAACAGGTAATGAGAGACAAAGAGGGGCAGTATATAATGATAAAAGGGATGCTCCACCAAGAAGACATAACACTCATAAATATATATGCACCCAACACAGGAGCACCAAAGTACACAAAGCAACTATTAACAAACCTAAAGGGAGATATTAACAACAACACAATAACAGTATGGGACCTCAACACCCCACTTTCATCAATGGATAGATCATCCAGACAGAAAGTCAACAAGGAAATAGTGCCCTTAAACAAAAACCTAGACCAGATGGACTACAGACATATATGGAACACTCCACCCAAAATCAGCAGGATACATATTCTACTCAAGTGAGCATGGAACATTCTCAAGGATAGACCATATGTTGGGAAACAAGGCAAGCCTCAATAAATTTAAGAAGATTGAAATCATATCAAGCATCTTTTCTGACCATAATGCTATGAAACTAGACATCAACCACAAGAAAAAAGCTGGGAAAAGGACAAAGATGTGGAGACTAAATAACATCCTACTGAACAAACAATGGATCACTGAAGAAATTAAAGGAGAGATAAAAAAATACCTGTGAGATAAATGAAAACAAAAATACACCATACCAACTCATATGGGATGAGCAAAAGCGGTCCTAAGAGGGAAATTCATCGCAACACAGGCTCATCTTAACAAACAAGAAAAATCTCAAATAAGCAATCTTAAATGACATCTAACAATTCGAAAAAGAAGAACAAACAAAGCCCAAAGTCAGCAGAAGGAGGGAAACAATAAAAATTAGAGCAGAAATAAATGAAATTGAAATAAAAAAGACAGTAGAAAGGATCAATGAAACCGAGCTGGTTCTTTGAGAAGATAAGCAAAATTGACACCCCCTCAGCCAGACTCACTAGGAAAAAAAGAGAGAAGGCTCAAATGAATAAAATTAGAAATGAAAAAGGAGAAGTTACAACAGATACCACAACTGTATGTCAACAAATTGGACAACCTAGAAGAAATGGATAAATTCTTAGACTCATACAACCTCCCAAGACTGAATCAAGAAGAAATAGAGAATCTGAATAGATGAATCACAAATAAAGAGATTGAAACAGTAATGAAAAACCTCCCAAAAAATAAAAGTCCAGGACCAGATGGCTTCTCTTGAGAATTCTACCAAACCTCAAAGATTTAATACCTATCCTTCTCAAACTATTGCAAAACGTTGAGGAAGATCTAACAATTCCTAACACATTCTATGAGGCCAAATTACCCTGATATCAAAGCCTGAGAAGGACAACACAAAGAAGGAAAATTACAGGCCAATATCGCTGATGAGCAAAGATGCCAAAATCCTCAACAGAATATTGGTAAATCAAATACAGCAACACATTAAAAAGATCATAAACCATGATCAAGAGGGATTCATTCAAGGGACAAGGATGGTTCAACATCCACAAATCAATCAACATGATACACCACATTAACAAAATGAGGAATAAAAACCACATGATCATCTCAATAGACACAGAGAAAGCATTTGACAAGATCCAACAGCCATTTATGATAAAAACTCTCAATAAAATGGGTGTAGAATAAAAGTGCCTCAACATAATACAGGCCATATATGACAAACTCACAGCCAACATCATAATCTATGGGGGAAAACTGAAAGCCATCCCTTTGAGAACAGGAACAAGACAAGGATGCCCATTATCACCACTCTTACTCAACATAGTACTGGAGGTTTTGGCCACAGCAATTGGGCAAGGGAAAGGAATAAAAGGAATCCAGATTGGAAAGGAAGTAGTGAAATTCTTGCTGTTTGCAGACAATATGATTTTTAAAAATTTTTTTTTTTAAAGATTTTATTTTTTCCTTTTTCTCCCCAAAGCCCCCTGGTACATAGTTGTGTATTCTTCGTTGTGGGTTCTTCCAGTTGTGGCATGTGGGATGCTGCCTCAGCGTGGTCCGATGAGCAGTGCCATGTCCGCGCCCAGGACTCGAACCAACGAAACACTGGGCCGCCTGCAGCGGAGCGCGCGAACTTAACCACTCGGCCACGGGGCCAGCCCCGACAATATAATTTTATATATGGAAAACCCTAAAGAATCCATTGGAAAACTATTAGAAGTAATTAATAACTATGACAAAGTTGCAGGGTACAAAGTCATCTTACAAAAATCAGTTGCATTTCTATACTCTAGTAACGAACTAACAGAAAGAGAACTCAAGAACACAATCCCATTTACAATCACAACGAAAAGAATAAAATATCTAGGAATAAATTTAACCAAAGAGGTAAAAGACCTATACAATGAAAACTATAAGACATTATTGAAAGAAATTGATGACGACATAAAGAGATGGAAAGAGATTCCATGCACATGAATTGGAAGAACAAACAGTTAAAATGTCCATACTACCCAAAGCAATCTACAGATTCAATGTAATCCCAATCAGAATCCCAACGACATTCCTCACAGAAATAGAATAAAGAATCCTACAACTCAGGGGCTGGCCCCGTGGCCGAGTGGTTAAGTTCGCGCGCTCCACTGCAGGCGGCTCAGTGTTTCGTCAGTTCGAATCCTGGGCGTGGACATGGCACTGCTCATCGAGCTACACTGAGGCAGCATCCCACATGCCACAACCGGAAGGGCTCACAACTAAGAATATACAACTATGTACCCGGGGGCTTTGGGGAGAAAACGGAAAAAAATAAAATTAAAAAAAAAAAAAGAATTTGTTTAAAAAAAAAAAAGAATCCTACAATTCACATGGGGCCAAAAAAGACCCCGAATAGCTAAAGCAATCCTGAGAAAAAAGAACAAAGCTGGAGGCATCACAATCCCTGACTTCACAACATACTACAACGCCACAGTGATCAAAACAGCATGGTTCTGATACAAAAATAGGCACACAGGTCAATGGAACACAACTGAAAGCCCAGAAATAAAACCACACATCTACGGAGAGCTCATCTTCAACAAAGGAGCAAAGAACATACAATGGAGAAAGGGAAGTCTCTTCAATAAATGGTGTTGGGGGGCCAGCCTGGTGGCATAGTGGATAAGTTCATGCACTCTGCTTCGGAGGCCTGAGGTTTGCAGGTTTGGATCCCAGGCGTGGAACTAGCATCACTTGTCAAGCCATGCTGTGGTGGAATCCCATATAAAATAGATGAAGATTGGCACAGATGTTAGCTCAGTGATAATGTTCCTCAAGCAAAAAGCAGAAGATTGGCAAAAGATGTTAGCTCAGGGCCAATCTTCCTCACCAAAAGAAAAAAGAAAAAAAAAACGGTGTTAAGAAAACTGGATAGCCACACACAAAAGAATGAAATTAAAACATTATCTTTCGCCATACACAAAAACTAACTCAAAGCGATCAAAGACTTGATGGTAAGACCTGAAACCATAAAACTCCTAGAATAAAATATAGGCAGTACACTCTTTGACATTGGTCTTAGAAGGATCTTTTCAAAGACCATGTCTACTTAGGTAAGGGAAACAAAAGAAAAAAGAGACAAGTGGTGCTTCATCAGACTAAAGAGCTTCTGCAAGGCATAAGAACCTAGGATCAAAACAAAAAGACAACCCACCAGCTGGGAGAAAGTATTTGCAAATCATATATCTGACAAGGCGTTAATCTCCATATATATAAGGAACTCACACAACTGAATAACAAAAAACCAAACAACCTGATCAAAACATGGGCAGAGGATATGAACAGACATTTTGACAAAGAAGATATACAGATGGCCAACACGCACATGGAAGGATGTTCAACATCACTCATCATCAGGGAAATGCAAATCAAAACTACACTAAGATACCACCTTACACCTGTTAGAACGGCTATAATCACCAAGACAAAAAAATAACAAATGTTGGGGAGGATGTGGAGAAAAGGGACCACCCATACCCTGCTGGTGGGAACGCAAACTGGTTCAGCCACTATGGAAAACAGTATGGAGATTTCTCAAAAAATTAAAAATAGAAATGTCATATGACCCAGCTATCCTATTACTGGGTATCTACCCAAAGAGCTTGAAATCAACAATTCAAAGAGACTTACGCACCCCTATGTTCATTGCAGCACTAGTCACAATAGCCAAGACCTGGAAGCAAGCCAAGTGCCCACTGATCGATGAATGGATACAGAAGATGTGGTATGTATATATACAAGGGAATGCTACTCAGCCATAAAAACAGACAAAATCGTCCCATTTGCAACAATATGGATGGACCTTGAGAGTATTATGTTAAGAGAAATAAGCCAGACAGAGAAAGACAAACACTGTATGATTTCACTCATATGTGGAAGATAAACTAATAAATGGACAAAGAGAACCGTTTAGTGGTTACCAGAGGGGAAGAGGGGTAGGGGGTGGGCCAAAGGGGTAAAGGGGCACATTGATATGGTGACTGACAAATAATAACGTACAACGGAAATTTCACAATGTTCTAAACTATTATGACCTCAGTAAAAAATTAAAAAACAAAAAACCCCATAAAGCTGAAGCCATCATACCAGTGAGTTCTAATGAACCTTCAGAGAAAAAATAATTTTTGTTCTAATAAACTGCTATAGAAAACAGGAAAAGGAAGAACATCACCCAGCTTATTTTATGAGGTTAATACAATCCTCCCACTGAAAAGTGACAGACAGTGTACAAAGGAAAATTCAGAAGAGTGTCACTAATAAATGAAACACGAAAATTCCAAATAACCCACAGATACATTAAACCTAGGAGTCAACTAGAGGAATAATGCACGATGATCAAGTGCGGCTTATTTAGGAATGCAGGTATAATATCCCTATAGGAAACCCATGCATTAATTCAATAATAGTTATGTATTAAGAATGGGTACAACATTTCAACAGATGCCAAAAAAGGTATTTGATAGCATTCAACATTCATTTTTAATGAAAACGCAAAGTAAAGTAGATTAGAACAGCACTTGCTACACAAGAGAAAGAGGATCCCCGAGACATCAACAGCAAGCACTCACACTTCATGGAGACGTACGAGAGGCATCGTGTTAAAGATGAAAGAGACCAGGGCTCAACCACCTCTATTGTTTAATAAAAATCCCAACCGAGCTATTATTTTGGAATTTGACAAAACGATGTTCAAGTTCACCTGGCAGAATGGACGGCCTTAACCATATTTGAAAAAGGCGTGTACTAAAGTAGGCAGGTAGGAGGTGAAGCACCAGAGCGTAAAAGCACACCCTGAGGCTCCAGTAACTAAAGGCCCGTGCTGCTGGTGGAGAAGCACAGAGACCCAGGCACTAGCCAGAGTCCAGGACTGAGCCTCGGTGCGCTATGGATACTGCACACAGGATGAAGGTGGAGCTTCAAATTAGTAGGAAAATAATATATTTAATATGTGATATTGAAAAAACCGGTTTACTACTTATAAAAGAAACCTAGATTTCCACTTCACACTATGTCAAATGACAGGTAGATTATTTAAATGTAAAGAATACACATTTAATTTTAAAAATGACATTAATTTTTAGATAGGGAAGGACCTTCTAAGCATACCACCTTAGAAGGCCTAAGGGAAATGTCCATTAAATTTGACTCAAAAAAAAAGAAAAAATCTACAGGGAAAACTAGCTCTGAGGAAGTAGAAAAGAAAATAACAAAATTTCTGACAAATGGTTAATAACCTTAATTTATAATAAAGGAATGGAAAAAGATGGAAAACTCAGAAAAATGGGCAAAGGATGTGAACAGATAATCACAAAAGCTGAACGACCAATGGCAAATTAAAACACGAAAAAAATCCTTGCCCCCCCTTAAGTTCCTGAGAATGTAAATTTGAGATGAAGAGCTGTTTTGTTTATCAGATTGAAAAAGGCCAAGAGCGCTCATCACATCATCACAACACTCATGTGGAATGTGTATACTTTGACTCCGCTAGCCCCAAATTTACCCTAGGGAAATGAACAGACAAGAGTGCAAAGAGGTATGAGGACGTCTATAATATTGCTCTTATCAGAGAGAAACAACCTAAGTTCGTAAGTGTTGATTAAATAAAGTTCATCATTCATCACATGGAACACTATGCATTTAAAGCGGTTTACATCTCTATTGACATTGAGAGCTATATGGGACATATTGTTAAATTAAAAAAATTACAAAATGCTGTGCTTGGAATAATCATATTTTGGTTAAATAAAAAAGAAATCTGCAAATCTCTTGCTCTCTAAAATAAATACACTCCCCGCCCCCCCTTATTCGTGTGCTGGAAGGATACATACCCAATCATGACACTGAATTCGCTGTCTCTGAGTAATGGGATTGTGTGTGATATTTTGTTTCTTTTTAAAAATACTTCTCTGTACTTTTTGAAAATTTTTCAACATGTAAAAACAACAAAACTTTGAAAAAAAATGGGAGGAGAGGTTACCAAAAAAAAAAAAAAAAAAAAAAAAGGTGACCTGGGCATAGAAGTATTGAGGAAGCTTTAGATTCTTCAGATCCAAACATGGCGGGAAGAAGGCCTGGCAGCGGCCTAGCCACAGCCACAGGCGCCATGGAGAGGGGTGGAAGTGAGGATGGGTCGGGGGGTCTGTCCTCCTCAGACATTTACAATCCTGCCACCAGGAGTTTAGACCTCAGCCCTGGTCACCGGCTCCCATGCAGGGGGAAAGGCCACCCCCAGAGGGCTGTCTCACTCCACAGGACGCTCTGCGCCTTACTGACAACTTTCGTTTGTATCTCCTTTTATCAACCTGACTTCCCAAATGTGTCCTAACTCTATCTTCCCAACCCCATCCAGTCTTTGGGGACTTCTAGACTTGTCTGCTCAATGTTTTTGCTGTCTCAATTCTTGCCCATTTCCAACTCATGGTTAGAAGTGGATGAGTTGCTACTGGATGGTTGCTAGATTGATCTTTCTCAAACCCAGGCCTGATCATCTCAGTGTACTGCTTAAAAACTTCCAATTGCTTCCCAAAGCTCCAGGGACGAAAGCTGAACCCTGTAGCATGGCATTGATGGCCTAACACCCGGGCCCAGCCTCTATTTTCACCTTACTCATCGAGGACCCTGTGTTGCAGCCACAGAGATCTGTTTCCTGTTCCCAAACATACTGTGCTTTTTGTGTGTGCCTCTGTGCCTTTTGACCAAGCTATTTCTTCACCCTTCCTTGCGAGCTTCCCTGGTTGCTTCTCCCTCTACCCTAGCAAGGCACCTTGCACAGCCCCCTATCAGAGGGCCCGTTGCCATTTGTCCCTTTCTTAGGTTCAGCACATGTCTGTAGATCTTACGTAAAACCCCTGGCCTAAGGAAGGCATTCCATCTAGGGCCAAAATTCCCATTTTACCTGAGAATCCAAGTCTTCTCCTTTTAAGCAGAGATTGGCATCAAGAACATTGAGTCCCACCAGCAGACCGACGATCACCATCCCTTCTTCCTCCATCATTAATGCGTCTGGCTCATAAAACTCACTGAAAGAGATTGATAGGCCAGGGGAGCTGCTCAGAAATACCTTTATCACCCCTTCTCCCCCACCTGCCCTGCCTTTTCACCTCTCAGCTGATGGCCCGGCTTCCAACCTCACCAGGAGCCAGAAGCTCCCTCGTGTGAATCTCCTGTCTTTCATTTCCCTCTCTTGCTTCAAGTGCTGCTATTTCTTCTCTGGCCTCTCCTCTCTCCCTGTGGCTTAGTATGGGCTCCTCCCAACTCCTGTCTAAGGCGAACTCTTCCGTTTGGACCCTGGACCCTAGTCTTTCTCATCTCCTCTTGGCTCCTGTGTTCCTGACCATCACTCGGCCCCTCCCGTCCCCTGGCTCCTTCTGTGTTGCTGCGAACTACTGCTGTGTAGAAGTACACTCATATCAATAGGAAGCGGAACCGCACAGCCTCCACATCCAAGAATAAACCACATAACCCTGGCTGCTGTTACTTCCTTGTCTCCCAGTCACCTCAGCCGTTTGCAGCAGGGCTCCATCCTCTGTCTATCACTGCTTCTGATCACCAACGATTTGCTAATTTACCATTATGTGCGTGTGAGTGCGCGAGAACTTATTAAAGAATTAGCTCATTAGAACAAAATCTGTATTGTAAAGTTACTCAGTATAACTGCATTCAAAGTACAGAGTACATGAAATATTTGAAATCAGCATTTATCATGTAAAGATGTTTAACAATAAGCCATGACTTGAAAACATGAAAAATTCTGGATGATAGGCCATACCGTAAAAGACATTTTCTCTCTATTAGACAAGAGAACTGGCTCTAGAGAGATTCTTCCCTTATAAATTGTCATATTCTAGAGAAAATGCCTTTTATAATGATTATTTTTGCCTATATTGTTATAAATATCAAAAATGAACCAGTCATAAATTTCAGAGATGGCCAGTTAGTTTTTATTAAGAGATATAAAATTTTACAAACTGGATATGGAATCCTAAAATAGATAATACACATATATTCTCTTGCCCAAAGCAGGGTTTTATACTTTAAAATTGCCACTGTATCTAGTTCTAAAGTCATTTTTTTGGTTATTATCCGAGCTAATAACACCAGTGTGCTGAAACTTAATGGAGTAGCCAGTCAGGTCCCTAATCGTAGGCATTTTTGAAGAATTATCTTCAAGACGACTTTTCAAAATGAAAAGTAATATGACTCTTCATTCATAAATGACTTGCAGATATCAATTCTCAAAAAATGAAATGCTGCTGTTTTAAAACCAAGCCACAGAATATTTACGATTAGTAATAATTTGACTAACAGCTGTGTACATCACACACTCTTGTTTTAACTCAAAATCATCTACAGAAGTGTGTTCTAACTATTTACAAAGCAAAAGACAAGCAAAGACAGGTGACAAAATACCTTAAGAGATGTTTACTGTCTATCAGCACCTTCAGATAGTCTGCCAGTTTCTTTTGCATAAGAGCAAGATAAAGCCAAGCTCGGCCTCTTCCTGCAGCCGTCCTAGAATTCAAACAGAAGCAAACTGATGGTGTAACAACAAATAACAAAGAAAAAAACTCGATTTAGCCAAAGGGATACACAGGCTCACACACACGCAGGCTTGTGACTGCAGAGTGCGCTAAGAACAGCTGCTTTCGGAGTGGGAGGGGTGCCCCCGCCTGGGAAGGCTGAGAAAACAGCTCACTGCCTTCCTTTGGGTTGTTTCAATTCTGTATCATGCGCATGAGTTTCTTTTCCCCACAAAAAAAGGAAAAAAATCTTAAGCCACAAAAATCTGATTTCTGGAACAAATACAATTAGACAAAACTTTGCATATACTCATAAAATTTCACAGGGAGCCAGTATATATCAGATTAGATTTGTATAATGGATACACATTCTTTCAAAAGACTAATATACAGAACATAGTGCTTGTTAAAGTGTTGAAGTCTCACAAGATTTCTAAGGCATTAGCTCAAAAGTGTAATTTTATTTTTAATTGTGGTAAAATGCACATAAAATTTACCTTTTTAAGTGTACAGGTCAGTAGTGTTAAGTACATTTACATTGTCGTGCAACCGATCTCACAGGTCAATTTTGAAAAGGCCTGCTGTGAAAATTAGAAGTGAAAAAAAGAGCCAATCCTGACGGCCTAGTAGGTAAAGTCAGGCGCGCTGCACTGCGGCGGCCGGGGCCGCTCCCGTCGCCCAACCTCACCCTCGTCTGTTGGCAGCCTGCTGGAGCCGCAGCTCAGAGAAGAACTGGAAGGGCTTACAACTAGAATATACAGCTAGGTAGTGGAGCTTTGGGGAGGGGAAAAAAGCCTCCCAGCTGTAGACCCAACACTGTTTACGGAAAAAGACGGTTCTAGGCAGAGCAGTCACCTGCACCCTCCCGGACAGCCCGGAGGCACTGCCGCCTTATCGGCCTCAGAGGGAGCCCAGGGCTGCAGGCCTCGCTGGGCCCTGGGGGTTCCAGGGCCGGGTCCAGAAGGGTTAACCGCACTTCACCAAGGCTTTGGAACATGCCCCCTCCCCACAATAAATGATGTTACAGAGTAAAAAGGACACGAAATAAAGTAGGAAAAAGATATTTAATGTTGGCATGAGGTGAAACATGGACACTGACACGTGCAACTCGGTGGGAGTGTAAACTGGAAGAACTCTCCAGCAGGCAATTTTACATCTAGTAATATTCCTAAGGAAATAATTTTAGGATGCATGTTTGGGGGCGGTCACCACTGCACTGTCTGGATAATGAGAATTTGCAGACAACCACAAAACCTATGTGACCACTTCAAAAATGATGTCACGGATGAATATTTGATGTGGAAAGAGGCTTAAAATCTAATATTAAATGGAAAAAAGCCTACAAAACAGTATGTAGGGTTTAATAATCTTTTCCCTGTTCCGTCTCCCCATACATTAATACACTGTTCATAGTTTAGGTTCACTTCCAAAACATTTTTATACATGTGAAAACAAGTACAAATATAAATTCTTATTTTTCTGCCCCTTTTACAAAAAATTAACAAGTTATACATGCTGTTCTCCAACTTGTTTATTTCACCGAGTACGTATTCTTGATTATCTTTCTATATACAGGGAATTTCTCATTTGTTTTTTACAGCTTTAAAGTGTTTCATTATTGGACTGCATCATATTTTATTTAGCTGGCTGCTACCCAGGCTGTTTCTAATCTTCTGCTGTTACAAATAATGCTGCAATAGATAATTCTGTACATGTGTCATTTTCACGCGTTAGTCCTCTAGGGCAAAAGGACTAGAAGTGGGATTGCTGGGTCAGAGGGTAGAAGCATTGGTGATTTTGGTGCATCTGTCAAACCGCCCTTCACAAGGTGAGTGCAATATGATGCCATGGGGGAGTGAGAACAAAAATAGAATCTTACCTATTTGTCTATGCATTGAAAGGGAGCCAGAACAGGCACGGGACTCAGCCCCCGCCCCTTGACCACCAGGCCGGCACCTCCCCGCCCTGCCACTCCTGCAGCCCAGACAAACAGCCTTCCAACAGCACAGCTCCCGCCAGGAGCAGCCGACTCCCGCATGCGCACGGGGGACCCCTCTCCGGCCTTCCTGGGGCGGCGCAGTGAGCGCGCAACCCCGCCCCGCTGGACCTGCTGGGCAGGGGCAGGGACTGCCGCCCGGTGGGGGCCTGCGAGGGGGACACCACCAGGGGGAGGGAAGCGCAACGCCTCCGAGGGGACTGGAGACGCCGGGCAGCTCCCCTCCCCCGTCAAAGGCGCAGGACGACCCCTTTGGGGAGCAGCCAGAGAGACGCATGTCCTGTGCAGTGTCCCTGTGCTCAGCGTGAGCCCCAGAAAGCCTGAGGCTGTGGTGGGGCCGCTCCTCGGTTTCTGTTACGGAGAGCCGAGGAGTCTGGGGTAGCATCGAAAGATCTGGAAGGATACTGACCAAGATATTAATTGTAGGGATTCTTCCTGAGTAGTGGACTAATGGAAGCATTTTTTTGCTTGTTTTTTATTTTCTAATTAAAAATTGGGTAATAAGAATTAAAGATTATTTTTAATTTTCAAAGAAGAGAGAGAGAAGCCTCATCTCTAAGTGCTAATATGTGGGATGGGTATACCTCGTTGAAGAGGTATGTTCAATGACAAACCAGGACATGAAAACAATGAGAAATTTTGGGTGATAGGCCATATTGTAAAAGATATTTTTTATCTCACTTAGACAAGAGAATTAAACTCTAGCGAGATTCTCAGGATGCAAAATTCATCCTGTGACTTTCAAAATACCTTAGAGTAAACCATTCTCTTCCCCCAAAAAACACGGGTCATAACTTCCAAAATACTGTCGACATTTTAGAACCTTGGTTACTATTTAATGAAACAGTAAAAATACTGCAGCTCTTTATGGAGCAAAGCAGCAGGCTTCTCCCAGCTGGCTGGTGAAGCCGCTCCTCGCAAGGCGTCCAGAGAGGGAGCCACAGGTACTTCCCTTCCTGCGGACAGGGAGGGTTTTGCCGTTTAAGCTTGTCACTTGTTAAGCATCCACAGGGGTAATGAGGAAACAGAGGTAGTGGGCATAGGTGACAGTGAGCTCTGAGTTAGCATAACAAGACTTCAAAAATGCCTCCCGTGCATCATGGGAAAGCGGGAGGGACAGCCCTGCTCCACTCCAGTCAGAACACACTGGGAGGGGGCCTGCCCCGTGCCGAGTGGCTAAGTTCTCATGCTCTGCTTCGGCGGCCCAGGGTTTTGCTCGTTTGGATCCTGGGCACGGACATGGCACCGCTCATCAGGCCATGCTGCGGCGGCATCCTGCATGCCACAACTAGAAGGACCCACAACTAAAAATATACAACTATGTACTGGGGGACTTTGGGGAGAAAAAGGAAAAATAAAATCTTAAAAAAAAAAGAACACACTAGGACACTTGGTCTAGGAGCTGTACTCTTGCGGGCGTGAGCTAGTCAAAGGGGATGGGCATCCCTCCCCCAGAGAACACTGGAGAAATGTGGTGGGGCGGGGGGTGGCACCAGCTACTGAGAGCCACCAAGTGAAGATCTGAAAGGTTGTCATGAGCAGAAGAGGCCCAGAGGGCTGGGAGCCTAGGGGCAGGGACAGAAACTTCAGTCCCATCTTGAGAGGAATGCATGGGGCTCGGCAGCAATGGAGTGGAGTAGGATTTGGAGGGTCTCAGAGTCCAAGAGACCTGTGCCCTGTTCCTGGCTCCAGCCCTCCTTGCTGAGGTAAATCACTTCCCCACCCTCAAGTCTCAGTTCCCACACCTGCAGGTGGAGGCACCTACAGCTCTCTTACAGGCTTGTTGTGGAGGATTAAGGGAGATGATGAAATGTCCTTAGCACTGTGTCTAGCATGAGGCAGGCCCTTCGTAAATGGTGGTGACTATTATGTTCTGAAAATGCATGAAACAGAGGCTGCATAGCTGAGCCCGCTGTGGGAGACTGAGGTGGCTCTTTCTCATCAGCCCAGGGATCTCTAGGGCCCCTTCTAAATACCAAATTCTATAAGGACGCCTTGTTTGTGTTTTGTTCAGTTTTTGATTCTGAGCCTATGTACAGGGATCCCAAGGGTGAACCCAGACATGACAAAGGATTCGTTAGTCTCAGCCTATTCACAAATGCCCCTTGTCCAGGAATCTAAAATCTGGTCCACACTGTATGCAGAAAACTGTCCAGATTAGGCAAAGCAGTGATTCCAGGACAATGACTCCTTTTCCTCCTATAAATGCTCCTCGGGTGACGACAACACCTTTTCAAACTAGGTGATCTTGTGCGGCAAGCAGGAATCACTGCCCCCATTTTAAAGAAAACTGAGGCTCAGAGAGGGGCAAATCTTGCTCCAGATCATGTGAATTATGAGCAGCAGAGCTGGGACGAAAGTCTGAGTGTGGCTCACGCTATAGTTTGTTCTAAATTAGAAAATGTTTTATCAGCAAGGAATTGAGAAATTGGTGAGTACAAAGGAGTTTTGTGTTTTTTTTTGAGGAAGACTAGCCCTGAGCTAACTACTGCCAGTCCTCCTCTTTTTGCCAAGGAAGCCTGGCCCTGAGCTAACATCTGTGCCCATCTTGCTCTAATTTATATGTGGGATGCCTACCACAGCATGGCATGCCAAGCAGTGCCATGTCTGCACCCGGGATCCGAACCGGCGAACCCCAGGCCGCTGAGAAGCGGAACGTGCAAACTTAACCGCTGCTCCACCGGGCCGGCCCCACAAAGGAGTTTTTTTAAACATCAAATCAATATAACTACTACTCACTCACTTTAATTCTGGCAGATTTCTGACACTAGTGGCTATATCTGTTGCTTCTGGACAGAGTTTCTCCACCAGCTCCAAAGGACCAAAGAAAGATTTGTTTTGGCCAATAAAACTCTTCTTAACTAAAAGGGAAAACAGAAGCGTTATTCATAAGAACAGGTTGCAGAATGTGTTTGGGGCCCACAGTCTCCCCCAAAAGCCAAAAGCAGAGCTCCACCACTTAATCCTCTTGATTTAGTCTTGGGACCGGGAGAAGCCAAGTCACAGGTTAGCTCTCCCTTCCTCTGGCGACAGGGTTTCTCTGATATACCTACTATGCTCTTTCTCCAAGTAATTATCACCCATAAAATAAAAAACGTGCCTCAAATAATCACCTATGAAATCCTTCCCCTTTTCCCCTCCTACCTGATGCCCAAATCAAGGCTTGATTTCAAATCATAGCCACCACTCCTCATCTGAACTGCTGCAATAATCTCCTGATGGGTCTCCCTGCTCCTAATATTGTCACCGCCCCAACTTTACAATCTGTTTTCCACAACTGGAAGTTTTGTTAAAAGTGTAAGTCAGGTCAGTTATTCCCTTGCTTAATATCCTCCAAATACACTCAGAATCAAATCCAGCTCCTCACCTGACCTATAAAGGCCTACACCGTCCAGCTGTCCCACTTCCCTGACCTCAGCGCCTCCCTTTCAGGTACCTGGTGTCTTCCTCAAACCAAGGTTGGTCCCACTCAGGACCTTTGCACCTGTTTTTTTTTTTTGCTAGGAATGCTCTTGCCTCAGATCTTTTCCTGCCTGACTCTTTCTTCTCCTTTAGGTCTCAGCTCATATTTCACCTCCCCAGAAAGACCTTCCCCTCTCACGCTAGCTGAAAAGCTTCTTCCTTGATTCTCTATCATTTAACGCATTTTGCTTCCTGGAATTCGAAGCATTGTGTAATTATGTTTGTTTGTTTCTGAGTTTACCGTCTGCCTTCTCCTCTAGAACTGTGCTGTCCGAAGCACTCACTAGCCACACGTGCTACTGAGCACTTGAAAGGTAGCTAGTGCAACTGAGATGGGGAGTGTAAAACAAAGTGAATTTTTAAGCCTCAGTATAAAAAGAATGTAAAATATCTCATTAATAAGGCTTTTAATACTAATTATGTGTCAAAATACTATTTTGGATATACTGGGTTCGATAAAATATATTATTAAATTATTTCACCTGTTTATTACTTTTTCTAATGTGGCTACCGACACGTTAAACATCGCCCATGTGGCTTAGACGGCAAGTCCGTTGGACGGCGCCGCCCTGGAGGGTCGCCAGTTATGGGCAGGTCCCTCGTTTGTTTGTGTACAGCTGTTATCTAGCACTCGGAACAATGTCTGGCACTGAGGAATAAAGGCGAGCAAACAGCCAACCCCATTTGCGCGCCCGAGCGCCCCGCAGGCTCACCTTTCAGCCCGTGTTTGAGACAGTGCTCCATCACCACAAAGAACTGCTGCAAGGGGGCATGGTCCGCGTCCAGGCTGCGGCCCAGACTCAGGGCCGACTGCAGCAAGACCTTGATGCTGAGCTTCATCATGTGCACCAGGTTGGCCCGCTCCTCCATCATCTGGCACTTGGAAGCTGCGGGGCAGAGGCAGGAACAGCCGCGTGAGTGGACTCAGCGTAGTCCGGGGTGAGGAGGTGGACGCCGAGCAAGGGAGGGAGGCCGCGCCGGCGGAGCCAGGCGGGCCGCTCGCAGCGCGGACTTGCCGGCTGCCGGACCGCTGACGTTCGCAGTCGCTCGGCCCCCGATCCCCTGAGGTCTCGGCCGCACCTGGACGGCGGGGCCTGTGGTCAGGCTCCAGGGGCCCCTCTCGGGCAGCTGCGCGCGTTGCTAGGGCGACGGCCCTACCAAGGCTTGCTGCGATTGGCGTCTCGCACACCCGGTGTTCTGTTTTCGGCCAATGGAAGGGGGCAAATGCCGGGAAGCTCCGCCCAGACTAGAGGGCGGAGCGCCCCGCCCCCGCCATCCCTATTGGGCGAGTCGCGCTCGAGGCCACGCCCACGTCGGGGCAGCAGGCTGCCGGAGCTCGCTCTCGCGTGCCGCGCGGCCCCGGCGGGCCTCGCCGCTGCCTGTCCTTCGGCCACAGGTGGCGGGCAGTTACGAGTTCCACACCTGGTACGGAAGGCCGTTAGGATACGTGACCTCGGCCGCCTTCCGCGTCAGTTCCACTCGTCTTGTCGCCTGGAGAATACGCACGTCCGTCCGCGGTCAGACGATGCCGGCGCCCCGGAGACGAGCGGCGCAGGGCCGGGCGCGGCCGCCCAGGCGAGCGGCTGTCCGAGCTGTCGTGCCCTAGGATTTCTTCTGCGAACTGCCTGCTAAGTCTTGGAACTTTCCTGTTGGATTGTTTGCCTTTGTCTTGACATGTATATTCTGGAATATGAATCCTTTGTTTACCCGTTTTATTTCCTGGGCATTAATTAATATGGACGTACAAATATTAAAAGAGCATACAGTCGTCCCGCAGTGTCCGTGGGGGATTGCTTCCAGAACCCCCGCGGACACAAAATCCGCAGATGCTCAAGCCCCTCCTGTGAACCGCTGTGGTACACTGAACACAGGCGGCCCCCCAGCCCCCACATCCGCGGGTTTCACATCCGGGGATTGAACGAAGCCCGGATTTTGGGAAACCGGCAGATACGGAGGGCCGACAGCACATACATGTACACACATATACATAGCGAAATAGAAAATAATGATATCTTGACTATGAATTTATTATTATAAATTATAAAAGGTACTAAGTAAATATTATTGAGATTTGAGACTATCTGGGACTAAAACTTCTAAATTCAGTCAGCAAAACCCAAGAAGAGTGCAGCTGGGAAAGAAAGACCGGCCTAAACATTTCATCTTGGTTGTGGAGAGAGAAAAATGGGTTAATTAAAGCATTTGAATGGGGGTGGTATAATTATTTTTAAATTTGGAGAGAACCCTATGTATTATATTTATAAATTTGCAAACTCGAATGAAATCGATGATTGGCATTGGAAATAAAACTTGCAAAACCTCATCAAGAGGGAGAAAGCCTGAACAGGGTTTCTGGTTACTGGTCTCAGTAACAACAGAAGCAATTTGTAAATTCACCTTTAAAGAAGACACGGAGCCCAGGTCTATAAGCTAGAGGTCTGTGAATCGGAATACACACCCAGGAAGCCTTGCCCAGGGCGAGGCAGGCCCAGATGTTTTCAGAAAATCGATTTCCAGATCCGCAAGTTTCACAGACACTCTCTCCGCTCCACAGAGGACGGGCAGTTCACAACTCCCTCGGACCTTCGTCCGGACGCACGGGCCTGGGGTGCAGCAAGGCCACGCGGGGGGACAGAGCCTCCTTAGACGATGATCAAGTCGCCAAAGCTAGGAAGCGCTCCCGTCTCCCGCCGCTTTACTGCGCTTAGTTAAGGAGACTGGTCTGGGGAGGGGGCGGTTTCTAGCCCTCTGCTGGGTATCCTGAATTTAGAAAGTTAAACTCCCCCCACTCCCCGCAATATAAATATATGCAATTATTTTCAGCTAGTCTCAACACTCCTCCCTAGGATGTGCCATTAACTTGATGGAGCTTCCGTAAATTAAATGAGCCAAGACTGTAGTCCAAGTTTTTGATGGCAATGGATTTGAAGTACATGTAAACTAAGTCTTTTTGTCAAAAAATATTGTATTGGCAAAGGAGTAATGAAACAAGCGATATTTAGAAGTCTCCAACCATTTTGAGTGTTCTGGGTTAAACAAGATGACTAACTGAAATAATTACAAGTTATTATCATTTGATAAGTCTTGGTCAAGCCTTTTTGGGGAGCTTCCCAGAGGTTGAGGAATTAATAGGACTAGGTTGCATCCTTTTGCTAGTCAGGTGATTTTCAGCTGCTTTGAACAAAAATATAATTTTTGATATTAGATCGGTGTGATTTGGGGCATAGAACTTGGAGTTCAAAGACTTCAGCAATATTACTATAACAAAACTGTCCATTTCTATTTATTTATATGAACCAGGTTTCTCAGGGATCCCATCTATAAAAAACCAAAAAATAGGAATAAAATTGATGCTGAGTCCTATCACATTTTATCATAAATCATATATATTCACCTACGATTCAGCTCATTAAGAGAAGCAACTCCAAGAAAAATTTATGTATAATTATTTATAAAAATTATATTCCTTTTATCAACTTAGCACTACTAATGATTTTAATGGTAATTCATTTCAAAAGAAAAAATTTCTATACACTTAGAGCTTTAGTCACAAGAAAAATTTATTAGGGGCCGGCCCCGTGGCTGAGTGGTTAAGTTCGCCCTCTCCGCTGGGGCGGCCCAGGGTTCGGATCCTGGGTGCAGACATGGCACTGCTCGTCAGGTCACGTTGAGGTGGTGTCCCACATGCCACAGCTGGAAAGGACCCACAACTAAGATATACAACTATGTATGGGGGGGGTTGGGGAGATAAAGCAGAAAAAAAAAAAAGATTGGCAACGGTTGTTAGCTCAGGTGCCAATCTTTAAAAAAAAAAGAAAAATTTATTAAATTTTAATTTATTTACATATTTTTTGCTGAGACATGATAGGATGACCAATAAGAAATTTTAAAACATATGGGGTGGAATGGAAATTCAAGTTCAAGGAATAAAAGGGAAAAATGTAAAATTTTCAAATATTAAATAACGTTATTTATTTTTAAGATGGATAGTAGTGCTTATCAAATCATTAAGGTATTTATATACCACTTGCTACACTTAAAAGAATGATGTACGTTTTATTTTAACAAGTCAATATTTACAATAGACCAGAAAATGTATTCTAAACTTTAAAATTATGATGAAGAATTTTATATGTCAATTTTAAAAGTTGAAGATTCTTTTAGGGTGTCATATGAGCAAAACTGTGAAAACTAGTTTTTAGGAGATCAGAGCTGGGTGGCAGTGGCTCCCACCACTGTTTGTGGCAGTGTCCTGCGGCCACACCCTTGCTCCATTAGTCACCTATTCCCATGCATGCTCAATTTAGAGAGTTATGGAAAATTCGAGCTGGGAGGATCTTTATGCCAGTCCATCTCAATTTTACTAGCTTTACGGCCTTGGTCAAGCTATTCACATCTCTAACCTTCATTAATAATAGTTCAACACACAGAATGGCACAAAGTTGTACTCTTATCGAGTTGCCAAATAAATGGTCTGATCAGAGATCTTGACCTTGACTGTCACACAGTGCCGGACCTGGAACATGAATGAGTGAGGCTGTACGGGATGAGCTGGAGGGAGTACGCAGCGACTGCACGGGAGGAACCCTGCTGAGTGAAACCCTCTTGTGGGGGAATCTGGTCAACACTGCCAGGTCGGGGGTTTTCAGGAGAAGCCGGAGCTCTGCATTTTTATGTAAAAACTGCTAATTGGCTAAAAAATTAAAAAAAAATGCTTTTATAATGTACAGGATTAAAAAAATGCAACTACCAGCCACCAACAGCTCAAAGGGCTGCCAGTTTGTTGTAACCTTCGGTACAGAGAATAAGTACTGAGGAGGGGCAGGGGGCCGCACAGATTTTCTTGTTAGGTTCTGAATTATACAGAAGTGACTAGACTCTTTATAAACTTGAGTTTTAGTTTTGAGTAGCCCTCTGGTATCTTGAAAGATCTTATCATATAGTGTGGTGTTATCCTGTACTGACAAGGAAGAAAACCATTCTGACACTTTGCTAATTTTCAGGAACTTTCACTTATCATCTCAATGGCTGACTTAAGGAGCTCAGCAATGTGGAGTGGAAAAGTTATTGTGCTTCATTTTGGAAGGTGCTGCACCACTTGTGCAGGAGCGTTTTGACACATGGAAAATAAAATTTGCCATGGAAGAGAACAGAGAACGGCGTAATACATACACCACCTACCCCATGGCAAATAGATAGCTCAATAGTTAGAAAATTGCAGTGAGGGAGTCCCGACATGCGAGACGTTCATTCTGAACACGTTATCCATCCTTCAGGAGGAGGCCTCACTCTAGAAAGCAGGATGGAGAACCGAGTGTCTGTCCTGTGGTTTGTGTGAAACTGGTGACATGTGAGCACGTGCTCCATGCCCAGACAGTCTGAGAGATCCAGTAGGACTGGGGACAGGTTCTGGGAAGGAGGACTTCCTCTACATTGAATGTCCTTTTGTATGGCTTTGATTTCTTTGTTTACCATGTGCATTTATTTCTTAAAACAACAATAAGGGGCCGGCCCCATGGCCGAGTGGTTACGGTCCCACGCTCCGCTTCAGTGGCCCAGGGTTTCACCAGTTTGGATCCTGGGCGCGGACCTAGCACCGCTCATCAGGCCATGCTGAGGCAGCGTCCCACACAGCAGAGCTAGAAAGACCTACAACTAGGTACTGAGGGCTTTGGGGAGAAGAAACAACAACAACAACAGCAGATTGGCAACAGATGTTAGCCCAGGTGCCAATCTAAAACAACAACAAACCAAACCAGACAACCATAGAGAACGCAAACACTGTGGCATGCTGTGCTACCAGACCCCACACAGGATAACAAAAATAAGTATCAAAGCATTACACAACCTTCCACAGCATTTTCCTTAAACCTCTGTTACCAAACACATTTTACCTGGCGAGAGTGCTGCTCACCTTCCATCTCTGCCCCTCAGTGCTCCCTCTGAAAAGTCTCCCTCCTCACTGCTTGTGTAAGCACATAATGGAAGAGAGACGAAATGAGGCAGCCTGGGCCTGGCCCTGGCTGAAGTGGTGGCTGCTCCTTCTCCTAACCTGCTTTTCTGAAGCTTCTGCAGAACCTTTCCCACCCCGACCCCCACTCCTGTCCCACCTGCTGGCTTCAAATTCTGGTTACCTTTGGGGACTAGCCACACAGCTCATCCCAGCAGTTCTCGACATTTCAGCCCTTAGTAAGCCATGTTCACAATTTTTGCCAGATCTGAGTGGCAGTGAATTACTTAATATTTTCTTTAAATTGACTAATTAAAAAATCCATATGGTATATATTACGGCATTTTGCTTACAAAGTTATTTAAAGGCATCGAGGCGTTGAAGTGTTGTGACTAACTGCGTGGGCTCGAGGGGAATACTGTCTTGGTTCAAGTCCTAGCTCAGTTACTTCTAAGTAACTTGGTCAAGTTACTTCTCTTTAATTCAGTTTCCGTCTTTATAAGATGGGGATAATAACAAAACCTATCACATGGGGCCGGCTCACAAGTCAATCTCCTCTTCCCACAGTCCTAAGGGGTTACAACTTCCTGCAAGGAGGTAGTAATCTGGCTGGGTGGACAAGAGGCCCCTGCCCAGCTGCCTGCCTAATGTGCTGTGGCAGTGCCAGCCCTGGGGTAAGATGGCAGACACCTTGCCCTGCCCTGAGATTCAGAGGGCGTGACCTCAACTCTCCCTGGGCCAGGAGTAGTCATGGAGTAGGGTCAGGGAGGGGTGGGAAGAAGCCCCAGGGCAGTCTGAGTGGGCCATGCTGCCTGAGAACTTGTCCCAGGGGGGTAGCGGAAGGTGGAACCACACGAGCCCAGCTCCAAGGCCCTCACGCATGCTCCTTTGTTCCACTGAACTTCACTTACAAAACACAAATTCAAAGATAAAATTAGTAAGAATTTCAAGTGTGGAGTACTTCTGAGTGCCTGGCCCTGGGTGACCACACTGATCAAAGCCTGCATGAATTGCATACCATGAAGCCAGCCTTGCTGTCATCTAGGATTATTAGGAGGATGAAGTGAATCAATGTATGTACAGATCTAAGACTAATACCTGGCACCTAGTAAGTGCAGTATCAGTGTTGGCTATTACTTATAGCACTACTATAAATGGAAAACAAGTGATTTTCAACTGTGCATTTGTTCAACAAATGTTATTCTGTGTTAGGCACTTTTCTAGGCACTGGCACATTTTATTTATCAGTCAGCAGCTAACATTTATAATTTGCTTGCTGTGTGCCATGAAGTATCTAAGAGGTCTCCAGAAGACCCCATGCCTTCCCTCTCAGACTGACTTCCGTTGGTTGGGTCTACCTTCTAACACCCACTGACATGTGCAAAGGTGGTGAGCTGGTCGGAACCAGATTCCTGGGTTGAACAGGATTCCTCATTACCTCCTAGTCCTACTTTCCATTTCCAGAATCTCACAAGTCAGCTTTTAAACTTCTCTACTCATTAATCTTTCTTAACCACTGTAATTCTCACAATTCACTATTCTGGCCTCAGTGATGACTTCTACAGCAAATTTACCAGTGGATAGGAGGGAATCAAGAAACCTCAAAGGCACATAATCATGCTTCTTAGCGCTAGTCTTTAGTCAGCTCTACCCCACAGCACTATGAAGATACAACTGAATTTTTAATTTAATTTTAACATTTAAGCATCACATATGGGTAGTGCTACTGTATTGGTTAGCACAGCTCTAAATATCTGGCTTTATAGGGCTTTCTAAGCAACATTCAATATCATAATCAGTTAATGTTACCATTCTCCTTACTGACAGACTGAAACTCTATTCTTGAAAAGGACTGTAAGAGGTCATCGGGTGAAAACCGGGTGAAAGAATCCTATTTTACAGGCTGGAAAATGTGGTTGACTTGTCTACATCACAGAGCGAGTTGCTGGTACAGCTCGCCTGGAACCCGCACCTGCCGACTGCCGCCTTGGCGCTTCGACTCCGCGGGGGGTCGGGAGGCGCTAACACCCGGGGGTGTGAGCTGGGCTGGCATTTTGACCCTTAAAGCAACCAATACTGGATCATTTCCTATGTACTTTTAAAATGAACACTGACTACCGAAGCTTACACTAGTAAATTTCCTTAGTCTACAGCCCACCAATGGGAGTGAGGACGCTGTCTGGGGAACACAGAAGGGAGGGGTAGGTACGGCGCCGCCCCGATCTCAGGCCCCCCGCCCTCGCGTCTGTACCTCGGCCTGACTGCACAGCATGAAGAAAGGGACCGCGTCGTCGGGCCAGGCGACAGGCTGGTGAACAGCTCGTCTAACAGGCCGAGCCGGCTAACCGCCGTGGCCAGCCCCGGCCGCCGCGAACGGCCGCGGTCCCGCGGGTAGCACGCGCGCGCCCGGCGAGCCTACCTGCGCGCGCCACGCCGTCGGCGCCGCCGTCCGCGCCGCCCAGCCCCGCGGCCGCGCGCAGCGCGCTCCCGCAGCTCGCCGACAGGGTGCCGGTGGCCCTGCGCGCCAGGGTCAGGATGGGCGCGGACCAGCCGTCCGCCGCCGCTCGCGGCCTCGCCGCGCTCCGCAGCTCTCCCGGGCCGGGCAGCTGGCTCCGGTCTACGATCTCGAACTCTTCTCCCGGCTCCGGCCCCCGCTCCCGCCCCGCCGGGCAGCCGTCTTCCCCGTCGGCCATCTTGGCCGCGTCACGTGGCTCCGGCAGGCGGCGGACTCGGCGCGGGCGGGCGGGCGCGGGCGGGTGCTTTGGTTCCTTTGTCGCTCTTTTTTTGCCCCGTTGGCAACGTTCTTCCTCTTCCCAGCCCTGCTTGCCTTTCTTTCAACTTAAAGAGGTTCAGGAAAGTACAGTCCTAACATGAGAGGCACCCAAGCTTCCAGCAGGCGGGAGGACCGGTTTGCGCGGAGTTACTCTTGGGCGTTCTCCCTTGGAGTCGCGCGCGGGCCGCCGGGAGCACAGCCCCGGGCCACAGCCGTCGTTTTGACCCTGTTTCCTCTTTTTAACTTTCATTTCACATTTTACTTTTTCTACTTCGTCATTTTTCTGCAGTAGGCTTCAGAGCAAGCCCTAAAAGGGCCCGTAAGGAAAGTCTGGGACAGGCGAGTCAGGAAAGAAGGACTTTTTAAAATTAAATAAGGAAATGCGATGGCTTGGCAGGAAAGAGCACACTGGTGGACTGGGATTCCAAGGCCCAGTGTGAGATGGGATCTTGCTCTCAGGAGTACGTGCAGCCTTTAGCAATTGTGATGACTCTCTGTTATCCAACTGCACAGCTTGGGCAAGACGCCATCCACTTGTACAAAATCATTCAGTCGGTTTCCTCACTTGGAAAAGAAGGGACTTTGGCCAAATAGAAACTCACATTTCACTTTTTGTTTCCCAACCCAAAGTGGGTTCGCCTCCTGGTGAGTTAAAATCAGACTCTGGACCAGAAGTAGTTGTCCCACAAAGTAGAGCTTATTTGCAGCAAATAGGAGGGCACACGGACTCTTCCAAGTGATGGCATCCGGAGTTCCTCTTGTGCAGGCTCAGTTGGAAAACATGCTTCCACACCCACTGCAGGTGATGGCAATAAGGCCTAAGCTCCTCCTGGAGAGATCTTAGCATTAAAAATGAGGCAAAGGTCATAGGCCTAGCTCCCTTTGTTAGGGTTGGTCTGGTTGAAGGTGGTTGGTGATTGCATCTCTTAAACAGTTAAATATTCGAGAACCCAGTCTTGAGTTCCTTGGGACACTTAGTGACAATTTGACACTTTGTTTGCAAAGTGCAGGATGTGGGCCTCATCAAACTAGGAGAACTATTTTGTGTGACTCTCAGAGCATTTAAATTAAAAAGATTTTTAAGTTGTTGCAAATATTTAGACATCAACAGATGTCACACAAAAATCTGGATTTTGGCCCTCTCTTGAAACATTGGAAGCTTTGGCAAGTCAGAGTATATTTCCTGATGGCTGCCCCTTTAGAAGCCTGAGTTCTGGCATCTTAGGAGAGGGGTGGACTAACCCCTCTTTTTTTTTTTTTTTTGAGGAAGATTAGCCCTGAGCTAACTACTGCCAGTCCTCCTCTTTTTTGCTGAGGAAGCCTGGCCCTGAGCTAACATCCGTGCCCATCTTCCTCTATATGTGGGACGCCTACCACAGCATGGCGTGCCAAGTGGTGCCATGTCCGCACCTGGGATCTGAACTGCCGAACCCCAGGCGGCTGAGAAGCGGAACGTGGGAACTTAACTGCTGTGCCGCCAGGCCAGCCCCTAACCCGTCTTAACTAAAGGTCAGTTGTTTTCTTTTCTTTTTTTTTTGAGGAAGATTAGCTCTGAGCTAACATCCACCGCTAATCCTCCTCTTTTTGCTGAGGAAAAGTGGCCCTGAGCTAACATCTGTACCCATATTCCTCTATTTTATATGTGGGATGCCTGCCACAGCATGGTTTGATAAGCACTGTGTAGGTCCATACCTGGGTTCCGAACTTGTGAACCCTGGGCTGCCAAAACAAAGCACACAAACTTAACTACTATGCCCCCCACTTATTTTCTGTGGGGAGAGTAGGGTGGGGAGTGCCTGGGGAATTTGTGTGTCACAATGATTGAAAGGGTGCTAGTTGTCTTTACGGAGTGGGGTGGACAGGGGTGTTAGGTAATCTGGCATAACAAACAATTGTCCAGTATCCTTCAGGACTTCCCAATGCCACTGGCTGTTCGTGTAGGTGAAAAGCCTGGTTATAATGATCAGAGCCTGGAACCTAATTCCATTTGGCATGAAAACACTAACTCCTTTTTTTGTGTCATCTGCTGCAGTAACCCTCAAATCTCAGTGGCTTAACGTAACAAAAGTTTGTTTCTCGTCACGCTGCGCTAAGGGAGGTGCCATCACTGCCAGCAGAGTTTTGCATCAACACTAAAAGCCTCAACCCTGAAGTGACAAATTTCACTTACACACATTTTCATTGGCCAAAGCAAGTCACATGCCACCTCCAACTTCAAGGGACTTAGCAAGTCCAATCCTACTACTGTCTGGGAAAAGGAGAACTGGGGATATTGGTGAGCAGTATTATGACTACATAAGTGAACCCTGAGTTTTCCCAGAATACAATTAAATTGATTTGTTCAGAACCTGAGAGCTAGTAACCATTTCAAAAAATCACATCACCCATAGCAAGGCTGCTTTTGGTATTTAAGACATTAAGACACTGCCTGCTAGTTGTATTGGAATACTTGTTATAGATTTATTTCTCATTTTTATATTACAGTTGGGACGTTATATTAACTTTTTGAAGTTTTGCGTGTTGGTAGATTTATTATCTATGAATTTCATTTCAGAGTAGTAAACGGGGCATTGTAAAACATGCATTACTGAGCCAGCCCTGATGGCCTAGTGGTTAAAGTTCGGCATGCTCTGCTTGGGCGGCCCAGGTTCGGTTTCCAGGCACAGAACGACACCACTCGTCTGTCAGTAGTTGTGCTGTGGTGATGGCTCACACAGAAGAACTAGAAGGACTTCTAACTAGAATGCACAACTATGTACTGGGGCTTTGGGGAGGGGAAAAAAAGAGAGGGAGATTGGCAACAGATGTTAGCTCAGGGTGAACCTTCCCCAGAAAAAAAAAATCAATGAGACCTATATAACCATTCTAAATAAATTAAATAAATAAATAAATAAAATATGTATTCCTGACAGGGTAGGCAATTGAGTTTGCGCATAATTATCTTAATTCTCCTAGCAGCAAACATGGCAATTCTAAGTTCTTTCGGTTGTTACTTTATATGAGATCAGCTCTGGAGAAATCTTGGTAAGAGAGGTTTTGGTGAACAGGATGTGTGTGATTATTTGAAGTACAAATAGAAACATTTAGAAGACACACTAACGTATTTGTTATGTTGTTTTCTATAATTTTCCACATGCTTGAAATGTTCTATAGTAATTAAAAAGTCCCTCCCCCCCCAACATGTGGCCAGTCCTCACCCCCGCCCTCTGTGTGGTTCATCCCTGACCTTTTCTCCTCTCTGCTCAGACCTGTTTCTTATGCCTGGAGTTTCACCTGTCTGCTGCCTCCTGAGTATGATTCTGCCCTCTGCCCATTTTTTGTCTCTCCCAGTTTTCTTTCTAGCCTTTTGGAAGATTCTCATAACATTTCTTAGACCCCGTCTCTCAAATCTGGCCCTTTCCTTCTATTCCCCGTGCTGCCGCCCGCATGGACTCTCACTGGGTTTTGTAGTCACTCTCCAGGATGTCTCCGTGCATGCTGGGGCTTTGCTTCCTCCATTCTGTTCTAGACAGCTCAGCCCGAGGGCTTCCCAAGACCCAGGGCTGGTCCCTTCACCTTCCTGCTTACAGATCTCCCATGGCTTCCCCATCGCAGGAGGATTTGTCTTGCCCACGTGCTGCAGTTGCAGATTGCTCATTTTCTCCTTGGTGTGGACTAGAAACTGACTAATGCAGCACCCCAGGTTCAATGACTTGCCTGAGCCAGTGTCCAGAGATGGATCCTCATGGCTTCACTGGATTCTGAGTTGGCCCATCAGCTGAGAGCACCTGGGGCTGAACTAATTTTATCTCACGTGTACACATTTTTCATCTCGGTTGGCATTTTATAATCTAGGAGATCCTCACTATCTGGACATCATTGGTACCCTGGTGCCAGGAACAGCTAATTGAAGTCAAATCACTTTTCTGAACGATGCAATATGAAGCACCATCATTGGCTATGAAGTCTTCTGCCAAAAATGTTTGCCTACAAACAAATCAAGACTTTAGAGCAGCATTGTCCAATAGAACCCTCCGAGGTGACGGAAATGTTCTAGACATGCGTTGTCCTATAAGGTGACCATGAGCCACAGGTGGCCTCTGAGCACTTGCAACATAGCTCATGTGACTGAGAAATGAAATTTTTACTTTAATTAAATTAATTCAAATTAAAATAGCTCTCTGTGGCCAGTAACAACTGCATTGGACAACACAGCTTTAGATCTAACTTCGAGGTTACAGGAAATACAGGAAAGAAAGGAGGAAGTGAAGCAGCTCCTGCAGGAAACACTGAGACCCTCCCAGAGGGGCAGCACCCCTGGCACCTGGCCCGAGAGGCCACCCTAGGGAGGCCAGAACTGCCTGCTGGGACTGGATGTTAGATAATATTATGGAATTATTAATTTTGTTCAGTGTGATAATGGTTTGTGGGTATGTAGAAAAATGCCTTTGTTTTTTTGGGGCTGTGTTGGAATGATAAGTGGTAACATGGCATGATGTCTGTAAGGTACTTTAAAATACTTCAGCACAAGAAGATATTTGATGCAAATATGGCAAGAGCTTGACAGTTTTGAAATCTAGGTGATGAATATAGGAGAGTTGTTATATATTCTCCCTACTTTTCTGAATGTCTGATTTTTCACAATCATTAAAAAGATATATAAAAAAGTGCATCTGTGTGAAACAGGAGCTAATGTTTCATAAAGAGGGAAAAATCTCCATGAAACACTTGATTGAAATTTTATTTTGAATAATAACAAAAATTATGAACATAAATTTATTTTATCTTCTATTTAACAAAATTTAGAATGTCTTTGTAGCCACATGCTAGTTTTTAGAATGAATAAAGAATGAACAAGTGCTGATTTTTACACAATTTTTCTGAAAGGTTACATGATATCGAGATATAGCATCATTCATTTCACACCTGACTCATGGTTAAGTCAGAAAGAGTGTTCAAAAATATTTAGGCTTCATCTTTTTTCTCAAGGCTTCTTTAAATCTTTGATAGACAAAATCGTATCCTTTTTTCTGTGCCTGCATTTTCATTTTATTTGTGTCTCTTTGCATGTAGCTAGTACTGCAGTTAATTGGCCCAAAGTGGTGGAGGAATTAGCGCATTCACCATGCCCTCCATCCTTCTGGATAACTTCATGGGATGTAACAGGAAAAACCGAGCCATTTTATGGTACTTTTACTCTATATTTTGAGCCTATCTAAGCTCACTCTTCACATTCAATGCAAGTTTTAAATTTATTTTTTTTCAACCATTCTATTTTGAAGCTCCTATTGGATCACCAACATTGATTTTCTTTTCTGCTGACCTCATGTGTCAGTGGCTGTGTGTGGGAACTGGGTGGGACTTGAGCAAGACTTTTGTTTACTCCGTGAAATTTTGCATTGTGTGCAAGATTCACAGTTTCCCTGTACAATTGATTTGCACTGCAGACAGCTGACAACCGGCCAGAGCCTGGCCGGCCAGTGGCGCAGGACATGTGCAAGGTGCTTCGGAGTCCAGCAGGCAGTGAGCTTTGAGTAAATGGTTAATTCATTAGCGAACCTTTTCACATTATGAAGACTGTAGCTCTCTAACAAGCCTTGTAACTGCAAGGACTTGGGTGAAATATCCTCTGATAATGAAGATGCCCTCTATTTTGAGCTTAGAACTTTAGAGTTGGTTGTCCTTGCTATAACTGAACGGGATGTAGGTGCTATTGCTGACGTGGCAACAATGTATGGCAGTTTAAACGGTAACTAGCCAAAAGGAGAACTCAGTTTCCCTACTCACAACACTTCTGACACTAACTGCCCAGAGGTAGTGCACACCCCACAGGATAAGGGCTCAGTCCCCCGAGACCGTCCCCTCCTCTTCAGAGGCCAGTCGCTAGTCTGGGCCTCTGGTACTTCTGATCAAGTGGCTATATCAGTTGGGGGTTCCCACAGCCCTCTCCTCTCATTAGGTAATTTGCAAGGGGGGCTTACAAAACTTAGGAAAGCTCGTTACTTACTATTACAGTTTATTATAAAGGACACAACTCGGGAACTGCCAAATGAAAGACACGCACAGGGCAACGTCTGTGGGAAGGGGCGCAGAGCTTCCGTGTCCTCCGCGGGTGCACTGCCGTCCCAGCACCTCGGTGTTCACCAGCCGAGAAGCTCTCTGAACCCTGTTGTTTAGGGTTTTATGGAGCTTCCAGTGTGTGGGCATGACTGATTCCATCACTGGCCGTTGGTAATTGAACTCAATCTTCAGCTCCTCTCCCCTCTGTTGAAAGGGGCTTATTGGAAATAACACAAGATGCTGGATCTCCCCTATCACTCAGGAAATTACAAAGGTTTTAGAAGCTCTCTACTGGGAACCAGGAGCAGAGACCAAATATATCTTTATTATTATGTCACACAGTAATTTTATGAAAACAATCTTGTATTAATTCAAAAATAGCTCACTTGCAAAAACGTTAACCTGATAATTTGCGTAATTGATTTACAGATGTAAACCCTCATATGTCAGCTGAGTGACCCGTCCTTTCCCTGCTAGCGACCTCACAGTGGCCATGGGTTGGAGGAGATAATCTTGAGAGCAGCCCAACTCATGCTTTTGGGGAAATACCACAAGACAGCAGGGCCGGGAAGGTGGGCTTTACAGCCCCTGCCAGTGGCTTCTCAAACAAAGGGCTTTCTGATTTGGTAACATTTTTCCATAACAGGTCATACAAATGGGCCTAGTTTTCCCCCTGTCCTTAACATTTTATTATAAAAAAATTTCAAACATAGAGTATAACATTTACTGTGTCTATTCTATGTATTCATCCCTGTATCCATCCATTAATCCATCTTATTTTTTGACGTATTTCAAAGGAAATTCCAGACCCTAATATTTTAAAAAACCTTTTATTTAGAAAGAATTTTAATCTTACAGAAAAGTTGCAAAGAATAAAAACAACACAAAGTACGACTGTATACCCTTGACCCAGATTTGCTTGTAGTTAACGTTTCACTCTGTGTGCTTTATCATTTGTATGTGTTGGCTCTATATCTGTATTTATATATATATACATTTTCCCCCTGGACTTTTTGAGGCTAAATTACACAAATCATGACTCTTTACCTTTACATACTTTAGGATATATTTCTTGAGAATTGGGATTTTTCTTACATCACCATGGTAATGTTACCAACTTCAGTACACTGAACATTGAAACATACTTTTAATAAGATGCTTAAAAATTTTTATTGAGGTCATAATGGTTTATAACATTGTGTAATTTCAGCTGTACATTATCATATATCAATTTCTGTATAGACTACATCGTGCTCACCACTAATAGTCTAGTTTTTACCCGTCACCACACATATTTGCTCCTTTACCCCTTTCACCCACTTCCCAACCCCCTTCTCCTCTGGTAACCACTAATCTGTTCTCTTCATCCTTGTGTTTATCTTCCACATATGAGTGAAATCGTACGGTGTTTGTCTTTCTCTGTCTGGCTTATTTCACTTAACATAATACCTTTAAGGTCCATCCATGTTGTTGCGAATGGGATGATTGTGTCTTTTTTTATGGCTGAGTAGTATTCCATTGTATGTATATACCACATCTTCTTTATCCATTCATCTGTTGATAGGCACTTGGGTCACTTCCACATCTTGGCTATTGTGAATAATGCTGCAATGAACATGGGAGTGCATAAATCTCTTTCATGTTCTTTGGATAAATACTTAGTAGTGGGATAGCTGGATTGTATGGTATTTCTATTTTTAATGTTTTGAGGAATCTCCATACTGTTGTCCATAGTGGCTGCACCGGTTTGCAATCCCACCGGCAGTGTAGGCGGGTTCCCTTTTCTCCCATCCTCTCCAGCATTTGTTATTTTTTGTCTTGTTAATTATAGCCATTCTGACAGGTGTAAGGTGATATCTCATGGTAGTTTTGATTTATATTTCCCTAATAATTAGTGGTGTTGAACATCTTTTCATGCGTCTGTTGGCCATCTGTATATCTTCTTTGGAAAAACATCTGTTCATATCCTCTGCCCATTTTTCGATCAGGTTGTTTGTTTTTTTGTTGTTAAGTTATATGAGTTCTTTATATATTTTGGAAATTAACCACTTGTGGGATATATGATTTGCAAATATTTTCTCCCAGTTGGTAGGTTGTCTTTCGTTTTGTTCCTGGTTTCCTTTGCCTTGCAGAAGCTCTTTAGTCTGATGTAGTCCCATTTGTTTATTTTTTCTTTTGTTTCCCTTGCCTGAACAGACGTGGTGCTAAGATGGTGCTAAGACCATTGTTGAAGAGTGTACTGCCTATATTTTCTTCTAGGAGTTTTATAGTTTCAAGTCTTACATTCAAGTCTTTAATCCATTTTGAATTAATTATTGTGTATGGTGATTTTTGTGTAAGAATTTTTATTCTTTTGCATGTGGCTGTCCAGTTTTCCCAACATCATTTATTAAAGACACTTTTCCCTTCTCCATTGTTTGTTCTTAGCTCCTTTGTCAAAGATTGGCTGTCCATAGATGTGTGGTTTTATTTCTGGGCTTTCAGTTCTGTTCCATTGATCTGTATGTCTTGTTTTTGTGCCAGTACCATGCTGTTTTGATTACTATAGCTTTGAAGTATATTTTGAAGTCAGAGATTGTGATGCCTCCAGCTTTGTTCTTTTTTTCTCAGGATGGCTTTGGCTATTCGGGGTCTTTTGTTCCATATAAATTTTAGGATTCTTTGTTCTATTTCCATGAAAAATGTCATTGGGATTCTGATTGGGATTGCATTGAATCTGTAGATTGCTTTAGGTAATATAACATTTTAACTATGTTTATTCTTCCAATCCACGAGCATGGAATATCTTTCCATTTCTTTACATCTTCTTTGATTTCTTTCAATAATGTCTTATAGTTTTCAGTGTATAGGTCTTTCACCTTCTTGGCTAAATTCATTCCTAGATATTTTATTCTTTTTGTTGCTATTATAAATGGGATTGTATTCTTGATTTCTCTTTCTGCTACTTCGTTATTAGTGTATAGAAATGCAAATGATTTTTGTAGGTTGATTTTGTATCCTGCAACTTTGCTGTAGTAGTTGATTATTTCTAATAGTTTTCTGGTGGGTTCTTTAGAGTTTTCTATGTACAGAATCATGTCGTCTGCAAACAGTGAGAGTTTTACTTCTTCATTGCCTATTTGGATTCCTTTTATTCCTTTTTTTTGCCTAATTGCTCTGGCCAAAACCTCCAGTACTACATTGAATAGTAGTGGTCTTGTTCCTGTTGTCAGAGGAATGACTTTCAGTTTTTCCCCATTGAGTATGATGTTAGCTGTGGGTTTGTCATATATGGCCTACTATGTTGAGGTGCTTCCCTTCTATGCCTGTTTTATTGAGGGTTTTTATCATAAATGGGTGTTGGATCTTGTCAAATACTTTCTCTGGATCTATTGAGATGATCATGTCATTTTTATTCCTCATTTTGTTAATGTGGTGTATCACATTGATTTGGGGATGTTGAACCATCCCTGCATTCCTGGTGTAAACTCAACTTGGTCATGATGTATGATCCTTTTAATGTATTGCTATATTTGATTTGCCAGTATTTTCTTGAGGACTTTTGCATCTATGTTCATCAGTGATATGGGCCTGTAATTTTCCTTCTTTGTGTTGTCCTTGTCAGGTTTTGGTGTCCAGGTAAAGTTGGCCTCATAGAATGAGTTAGGAAGCTTTCTGTTATCTTCAATTTTTTGGAATAGTTTGAGAAGGATGGGTATTAACTCTTCTTTGAATGTTTGGTAGAATTCTCAAGAGAAGCCATCTGGTCCTGAACTTTTGTTTTTTGGAAGATTTTTGATTGCTGTTTCTATCTCTTTACTTGTGTTTGATCCATTTAGATTCTCGGTTTCTTTTTGATTCAGTTTTGGGAGGTTGTACGAGTCTAAGAATTTATCCATTTCTTCTAGTTTATCCAATTTATTGGCATATAGTTTTTATAATCTTTTGTATTTCTGTGGTATCCATTGTAATTTCTCCTCTTTAATTTCTAATTTCATTCATTTGAGCCTTCTTTCTTTTTTTCCTAGTGAGTCTGGCTAAGGGTTTGTCAATTTTGTTTATCTTCTCAAAGAACCAGCACTTAGTTTCATTGATCCTTTCTATTATTTTTTTTAACTCTCTATTTCATTTACTTCTGCTCTAATTTTTATTATTTCCCTCTTTCTGCTGACTTTGGACTTCGTTTCTTCTTCTTTTTCTACTTCTGTTAGGTATAAATTAAGATTGTATATTTGAGGTTTCTCTTGTTTGTTGAGGTAGACGTGTATTGCTATACCTTTCCCTCTTATGACTGCTTTTGCTGCATCCCATAAGAATTGGTATGTTGTGTTTTCCTTTTCATTTGTCTCCAGGTATTTTTTGATTTCTCCTTTGATTTCTTCATTGATCCAATGGTTGTTCACTTGCATGTTGTTTAATCTCCACATATTTGTGCATTTCCCAGCTTTTTTCTTGTAGTTAATTTCTAGTTTCATAGCATTGTGGTTGGAAAAAATAGTTGATATGATTTCAATCTTAAATTTACTGAGGCTTGCCTTGTTTCCCAACATATGGTCTAACTTTGATAGTGTACCATGTGCACTTGAGAAGAATGTGTATTCTGCTCTTTTTGGATGGAATTTCTATAAATATATCTATTAAGTCCATCTGGTCTAGCATTTCATTTAAGGCCACTGTTTCCTTGTTGACTTTCTGTCTGGATGATCTATCCATGGTGTAAGTGGAATGTTGAGGTCCCCTACTATTATTGTGTTGCTGTCAGTTTCTCCCTTTAGGTCTGTTAGTAGTTGATTTATATACTTTGGTGCTCCTATGTTGGGTGCATATATATTCATAAGTGTTATGTCCGTTTTATCATTTTCTACTGCCCCTGTTTTTCTTTTTTATCTTGAAGTCTGCTTTGTCTGATGTAAGTATGGCAACACCTGATTTCTTTTGCTTGCCATTTTCTTGGAGTATTGTCTTCCATCCCTTCACTCTGAGCCTATGTTTGTCCTTAGAGCTGAGGTGTGTTTCCTGGAGGTAGCATATTGTTGGGTCTTGTTTTTTAATCCATCCAGCCACTCTGTGTCTTTCTATTTTTTTCTGCTGAGGAAGATTCTCCCTGAGCTAACATCTGTGCCAGTCTTCCTCTATTTTGTATGTGAGTCACTGCAACAGTTTGCCTGATGAGTGGTGTAGGTCTCTGTTTGGGATCCAAACCTGTGAACCTAGGAAACTGATAGAGAGCATGCCAAATTTAACTGCTAGGCCACAGGGCCAGCCCCCACTCTGTGTCTTTTGACTGGAGAATTTAATCCATTTACATTTAGAATGATTATTGAGATATGAAAGATTAATACTGTCACTTTATCTCTTGTTTTCCAGTTGTTCTGTATTTCCATTGTTTCTTTTCCCTTGTATTTCTAACTGCCATTCCACTTTGGTGGTTTTCTGTATGATTTTCTCAGTTTTCTCTTTATTTCTGATTTGTGACTCTGCTGTGATTTTTTTGCTTAGTGTTTACCATGAAGTTTGTATAAAAGATCTCATAGATGAGATAGTCCATTTTCTGATAGCCTTTTAACTCCATTAGCCTGAGCAGGTTCCATTTCTTTCCTCTTCCCCTTCTGAATTGTTGTTGTCACAAATTATTCTTTTTTGTGTTGTAAGTTTGTGACTAACTGGAAGTGTTTATAATTATTTCTGATGCTTTCCTTCTCTTAATCTTTTATGTTATAATTGTTTACTAACCTGTTCTGATAGAGAGCTGCAATTTTCTGATTTTTTCTGTCTATTTATCTCCTTGCTCAAAGTTTTGTAAACCTTTGTCTTTTTGTTTTGGTAGGAGGGCTTCCTTCATCATTTCTTGTAAAGGAAGTGTACTGGCAATGAACTCCCTCAGATTTTGTTTATCTCAGAAAGCATTTATTTCTCCATCATATCTGAAGGATAGTTTTGCTGGATAGATTATTCGTTGCTGAAATTTTTTATATTTCCGTATTTTGAATATATCATTCCATTCTCTCCTTGCCTGTAATGTTTCTGCTGAGAAATTTGCTGAAAGCCTGATAGGAGTTCCTTTGTAGGTTACTTTCTTCTGCCTTGCTACCTTTAATATATTTTCTTTGTCATTAACTTTTGCCAGTTTTAATATTATGTGTCTTGGAGAAGGTCTTTTTTGCATTGATATAATTAGGAGTTCTATCAGCTTCCAGTTGTCCATTTGGCTATTGTAAGTCCAGTTCTTCCCCCAGGTTTGGGAAATTTTCAGCTATTATTTCTTTGAACAAGCTCTCTGTTCCTTTATCCCTCTCCTCTCCCTCTGGAATACCTATTATCCTTATGCTGCTTTTCCTAATTGAGTCAGATGTTTCTGGAAGAATTTCTTCATTTAAAAAAACTTCATTCTCTCTCCTCCTCTACCTGAAGCATTTCTATATTTCTATCCTGTAACTCACTAATTCTGTCGTCCATGACATCAGCTCTATTTTTTATGGTTTATAGATTATTATTAGTAGTATTTTGCTGAGGAAGTTCACCCTGAGTGAACGCCTGTGTTAATATTTCTCTTCTTTGTATGTGGGTTGCTACCACAGCATGGCTGCCATCAGTGGTGTGGTTCTGCTCCTGGGAACTGAACCCAGGCTGCCAAACTTAACCACCAGGCCATGGGGCTGGCCCCTCTAGATTATTTTTTATCTCATTAATTGTGTTCTCCATATCCAGAATTTTTTTTTTTTATGGTTTCAATCTCTTTGGTGAGGTATTAATTTTATTCCTGAGCTCATTGAACTGTCTTTCTGAGTCTTCTTGTAACTTGTTGAGTTCTTTATGGCAACTATTTTGAGTTCTCTGTCATTTAGATTGTAAATTTCTGTGACTTCAGGATTGGTTTCTGGAGACTGTCATTTTCCTTTTGCTCTGAAGTGTTACTGTAGTTCTTCATGGTGTTTGATGAATTGATCCTTTTCTGGTGCATTTGTGTAGTACTAGGTCACAGATTCCATCTGCTACTGCAGGGGGTGGGCAGGAGCTGTGTTTTCTGATCCCGCCCTGTCTGAAGGAAATTGTGCAGGTAGGGCTACTCTGCATTTGTGCATGCTGGCCACAGCAGCTGTGCAGGTTGCCCACCGTAGGTAAGGCCTCTGTGCTCGTGGACAGGTTGATCTCATGGGGGAGGGGCCAATGTGATCCACAGGGAACCAGCTGAGCTGCTGCACTAGGCAGGAGGGCACCTACGTCAGGGCTGAGCTGCCACTTGGTGCGTCCTGCAGGCTGCTGTGCTCCACAGGCGGGGTGCCTTCTCACCTTTGCTGTGCTTGGCAGGTGGGCACCTTCATGAGGGCTGAGCCGCTGCCACTCAGTGTAGAGTGTTCCCACCGACAGAGCTGCTGTGGCATGGTGGGTGCTCCCCCGGGCCAGGCTGCTCCCTCCTCCTCTTACGGTCTTGCCTGGCTTCCCGCTGCTGGGGAGGGGAGGAGTGCACTCACCTAGTTCCACTGCTTCCTGGGGATCCAGTCCACCCACCTTCAGATGCACAGCTGCGTGGATCTCTCAGACGTCCTTTTGTGCTGTGCAGGCAATCCTCTGCTGGTTAATGAATGTCCATTTAGTTGTAACTTAGAAGGGAGAGACAAAGGGAACAACTCACTCTGTCATAATGCTGATATCACCCTCTAAGATATTTTTAATCTAGACATGCCTTACAAGAGATGCTAAAGAAGGTTCTTCAAGGTGAGATGAAAGGATGTTAATTAATAACATGAAAACATATGAAAACATAAAACTCACTGGTAAACGTAAATATATAGTCAAATTCAGAATACTCTAATATTGTAATGATGGTGTGTATATCACTTATAATTCCAGGATAAAGGTTAACAGACAAAAGTATTAAAAATAACTCTAGCGGCAATTATTTGTTAATAGATATACAATATAAAACGATATAAATTGTGACATCAACATATAAAATGTGGTGGGAGAAAAAAGCATAGAGCGTTTGCGTGCCATCAAAGTTAAATTATTATCACCTAAAAATAGACTTTATAGGGGCTGGCCCCATGGCCAAGTGGTTAAGTTTGTGCACTCTGCTTTGGTGGCCCAGCGTTTCGCTGGTTTGGATCCTGGGCGTGGACATGGCACCGCTCATCAGGCCATGCTGAGTGGCGTTCCGCATAGCACAACCAGAGGCACTCACAACCAGAATATACAGCTATGTATTGGGAGGGCTTTGGGGACAAGAGGAAGAAGAAGAAAAAAGATTGACAACAGTTGTTAGCTCAGGTGCCAATCTTTAGGAGGAAAAGAAAAAAAATAGACTTTATAACTAAAAGATGTTTTATGTAAGCCTCATGGTAACCACAAAACAAAAACCTATGTTAGTTACACAAAAGAGAAAGAGAAAGGAATCAAAGCATACCACTACAGAAAATCATCAAAAAAAAAAAATACTTTCAATGTAATCTTCAGTTCTTAATTTAAAAAGTGTACTACATTGTATAGAGGTATCTTCATTTGTTTTACCAATTTCCTATTTAGGGATATATGGATAGTTCCCTAATTTTCAGTATTCTAAACAACACTATATTTTTGTGCACTTATCTCCTTAGAATAACTTTCTAGGAGTGGAATTGTTAGGTCAAAATATTAACATTAAAAAAAAATCTTGATTTACAGTGTATTGCCAAAGGAAGATTATAAACTCGTACCAACACGTTCTGAAGAGGTTCACTTTCCTCCATCTTCCCAACACTAGATATTATCAACCTTGGAAAGTCCGGACCAATTTGATAAGCAAGAAACGTCTCTCATTTTATTTATTTATTTATTTTTTCCTAAAACATCTTCTCTTTACACCACCGAAGAATAGGCCTATGGTTGCACATGACCACACACACAGAGTCATGGTTCTACTGGCACCCATGATATTCCACACCCAGGTGTTCAAAATCACACAAACCCATCTTCACAGGCCGTGGTGCACCCAGCCGCTCAGCAATCCCAGCCACACAACGACCCAGACTCTCGCACCATCGCACACGTACTGCCGTAGTCACAGTCCAGCACAGCCACGGTCTCCCGCCCAGCCTGTCACCTCACTGCTCGCAGTCACGAATCGCACTCCCTGGCTGCTTTCTGTGGCCTCCCTGCAGTCAGCTGCTGCAGTTAGCCAACGCCTCACACCCAAAGAACTACACAGCCGCAGAAAAACAATTCACCCGCAGCCAGAGAGGCGCAGTTGGTCCCACAACCCTCACAGCGACACACATGCACGTTCACAGGGCCAGGTATCAAGGGCCACACATCTGTTCTTTGAAATGCACAAATAAAGTTCCTGCTGTGTACCAGGTGCTGTTCAGGCAGAGCCACCTAAGGGGAAGAGACTGGACCGCTGAGTGTGTCAGTGGCTGCAACCCTGAGGCGGGGCGTGCATGTCCGATGAGGCTTGCACAGCCCAGACACCCCCACTGTGAGTTCCCCTCACTTACTGCACGGGACCTGGGACGTGGGCTGGAGCCGCTGGTCCTGCCGAAAGATTTCCGATTGTAATTTGTATTTTTTTGATTATTAGTGTATGAGACACACTGTTAATTGCATGCCCAATATTAATTCTTTCTTTTTTGCTAATTGAATCCTGATTTTGTTAATAAGCTTATCCCTAGATGAGATACTCATGTTTACAACCTCCCTGGCAGCCAGGAGTGCCATCTGGTCTAGCTCTGACCAATGAACTATAACTAGAGGGTGTTGGAGCTTCTGGGAAGGCTTTTGCTTTTCCTAATAAATGGGAAAATACAGGCGATGAGTCATATTCCTTACCCTTTCTTCCTGCCTTGAATGTAGATGTGACGCCTGGAACTAGGGCAGCCATTTTGCCATCATAATGTGACAAGCATGAGGGAATACTGAAGACAAATAACTGTTTAAGCCACTGTAAATCTCTTACTTACAGCAAGTATTCCTAAATGATGTCCCTATGAGGCTGAGCTTCATTTTGTGTGCCATTTGGCCACAATGTGTATCCTGCTGTATGATAGTCCTTGGTTTGCCTGTCTGGCTCCTCTCTATTTTGAGAGCTCCTTGAGAAAATGGACAACCTGACAATATTACCCACGTCTGTATGGGAGAGTAGACACAGGTTGGGTGCTCATTAAATGTTTTAAAGGAATGAATGATAAAATTTAATTCCATATGCAAATTATGTTTAAAATGGAAAGTCCAGGATGGATGTTTACTTTTCCAGGGTGGTGGCTCCTCCAGGTCGTTTCCTGACCCAGTATTCTCAAACTTTTTGTTCTTTTTATTCCTTTATGAGAACCAGAGATTCTCATTCTCTAAGGCTGTGTCTCCTACTCGTTTTCACATTATGACCTACCTAGCACTTGATAATGTTTGTTGTATAACACACCATATATATAACACACTGTTGTATAACACACATTGTAAATGGACAGAGGTAACACTTGGAGAGTCTGACTTTCCCACACTTTATGGGGTCACCCCTGGGCCAAGAGCATCAGTATCTCTACACAGCTAACAACCCAATAGCCTCACTAGTTGAGAATCTCCTCTCTTCTTTGAGTTGAAGGCTTGTCTACTTCTCATTGAGGAATATCATGAAGACTTATAAATTTTTGCCAGAAGACAGACATAACTATCTAACAAATATCAATGTTTGGCTCCATCTAGTGGTCTGAAATGGATTTAGGTCTCTAACCATCCAAGATTTCATAGTTTCCATCTATCTAGCCAGCCAGCGAGCCAGCCAGCCAGCCACCTATCCACCCCACATTCATCCATCCTTCAGTCCATCCATATCCATTCCCCCATCCATCCCTATCCCTCTATTTATCTTTATCAATCTTACAATTCATCCATATCCATTCTCTTGTCCATCCATCATGCTCCCATCCACCCACCCATCCAATCACCCATCCATTCTCCCAACCACCCCTATGCATATATTTATCCTTATTCATCTTTCAGTTCATCCATATCCATTCTTCTGTCCATCCATCCTCCCATCTAGTCATCCATCCATCCATCCATCCATCCATCCATCCATCCATCTGTCCATCCTCCCATCCATCCATCTTTCCATCTATCCATATCCATTCTCCCATCCATGGAGCCATCACAGCCTGCAAGGCCCTATTGATCCAATCCCTGCCAATCTTTCTGACCCCATTTCACATCATTATATGTGGGTTTGTTAAGTCCCACAAGATTTTTTTCTGTTCCTTAAACACACCAAGATTATTCTTTGCATATGCTTTTTCCTCTCTGCTTGGAATGATTTTCTCCCAGTCTTAGCCTGACCGACTTTTTATCATTGTCCTTCATATCCAAGCTCAATTCAACTTTCAGAGAGACCATCCCTAACCACTCTGAAATACACACCTCTCCCAGCTTCAGTACCTCTCTGTCACTTCACTCAGTTTTACTTCCTTCATGGTTCTTATCATTTCCTGATGTTTTCCTCTTGGGGTTTTATTGGGTATTGTTGCCTCCCCTCACTGGAATGTAGCTCAGAGGGAAGCTGGTCCTCTAGTTCACTGCTGTATCCCCGGTACTCAGAACAAACTACCCCCATATGTTGGTGACTTGAAACAACAAAGTTTATTTCATGCTTATACTGCACAGCCACCTTGGCTGGCAGAGTTGCTCCCCATTTCTTTCCCTTAGAGTCCCAACTGGCCAAGCATCCATCCTCTGGAACTTCCTTTATCACTGCTGTAGAGGAAGAGAACAGAGAGGAAAGTGACCTCCTCCTAAAGGTTTCCTCACAGAAGTGGCCCATGCTCTTCTGTTCACATTTCATCCACCAGAGTGGATACATGGCCATGCCTAACTTCAAGGTGGGGTTGGGAGGTGGGAAATGCAAGCCCACCGGGTGCCTAGAAGAACCAGAACTGGAGGTGACCAGGACTGATGGGGCATCTCTGTGGGGCAGACACAAACGAGGAGTGCCATGAGGGGCTCAGCTGGAAGGGGTGGCAGAGCACAGTATCTCCTCACACGCAAAGGAGCCCATGGTCAATCCTCTCAGGTGGTGGTGGGGAGGTGCTGAGAAGGGTTCACAGAGAAGTTAACACAGCCTGAGCCTTGAAAGAGGAGCAGTTGCTCACCTGTGTGGTGGAGCTGGGTGTGGGCAGAGGGCACAGTGGGCAGAGGAAGCAGCCAGAACCAAGCACAGAAGCCTGAAAGAGCTCTCAGCTCTTGTGAAAAATGGGGTGTAGGCTTTGCCTGATGGAAAGGTGGATCTGGAGCCCTGAGTGCAGACCGTGAAGGGTGTCAAGTGAGACTCTGAGAAGTCTGGGCTTTATCCTGTACACAGCAGGGACAATGAAGCTCGTAAAGTAGGGAGTGATCTGTTCAGAATGGTGCTCTAGAAATGAAAACATGGTGGCTGGTGGTGTGGTTCAAGGCCGTGTGAGCTCAAAGACAGATAGGCCACTGGGGAAACCACTTGAAGTCACCCAGGTGAGATATGAAAAGGCCTGAATTGAGGCAGAAACAGTGGGGATTACAAAAAGAGGCCTAATGTCAGAGATGTTTGAGAAGGAGAGTTGAGAGGACTTGGTTGTTGGTGAGACATGAGGGTGAGGGGGAGGGAGAAATGAAGGACATGCTCAGCTTTCTGACTGGGTGAGTGGATGTGTGGTGAGGAGTGGGGAGAGGAGTACTCAGTGTGGACATCCAGATGGAGCGGGCCAGGAGGTGGTAGGATGTGTGGACCCAGAGAGGAGAGCCTGGCCGAGTATATCTCCTGCACGTGAGTGGGAGTGAAGGAATGCTGGTGTTAAATGTTAACTCCAGTTTCCTGTGAAGGAGCTGGACCGGGGAAGATGAAATGAACTCACCGAAGCCTTTCCATCAAGGCCTCTTCACCTGCAGGCGCACAGAAGTGGGCTCTTCGTCCTGATCTCCCAACGCGTCACGGGAACCTTGGAAGGACACTGCCTCCCTCTGGCCCTGGGTTTGCTCTTCTGAGGAAGAAGAATGTCTGGAGCATGAGTTTGTGGGAGGCTCATGTGATTAATTTTTTCTTAAAGGAATGACACATGGTTACATGTATATATTCTCACTGTAAAAAGTCAAAACACGGAGAAGCAAAAGTTCCACTTTTTGTCTGTCCCCCCCACCCCGATTCATCCCTTCCCCATTTACGGTTCCTTTACATTTGCTTATAGACGTGTGGCATGAGATGCACAAATAGTTTGTTTAGAGTGTATCCCTCCAACATTTTTTTATGAAAAATTTCAAGCATACAGAAAAGTTGAAAGAATTTAAGAGTGAACACCCTTATAACCACCTAGATTCTAGAATTCTTTTTGTGTGTGTGTGTGTGTGAGGAAGATTGGCCCTGAGCTAACACCTGTGCCAATCTTCCTCTATTTTACTCGGGATGCTGCCACGGCATGGCTTGATGAGCGGTGCTTGGTCTGTGCCCAGGATCGGAATCTGTCAAGCCCAGGACACCAAAGTGGAATGCGCTAAGTCAACCACTATGCCACCTGGCTAGCCCTCAGAATTCATATTTTTAAAAATTATTTTTATTTTGTGTATTTTTATTTATTTTTTGTTGAGATACAATTGACATATCACATTATATTAGTTTCAAGTGTACAATGTAATGATTAGATATTTGTATATATTACGAAATGATCACCACAATAAATCTAGTTAACATCTATCACCACACATAGTTAGAAAATTTTCGTGAAATTTAAAAAAAGTGATGAGAGAGGCTGATCCAGTGGTGTAGTGGTTAAGTTCACGTGCTCTGCTTCGGGGGCCTGGGGTTCACAGTTTTCGATTTGCACTCCCACCAGCAGTGTTTGAGGGTTCCCTTTTCTCCACATCCTTGCCAACACTTGTTATTTCTTGTCTTTTTGATAATAGCCGTTCTAATTGGTGTGAGGCAATATCTCACTGTGGTTTTGGTTTGCATCTCCCTGATGATTAGTGATGTTGAGCATCTTTTTATGTGCCTATTGTCCATCTGTATGTCTTCTTTGGAAAAATGTCTATTCAGATCCTCTGTTCATTTTTAAATCAGATTTTTTTTCTTTTTTTGCTACTGAGTTGTATGAGTTCCTTATGTAGTTTGGATATTAACCCCTTATTAGGTATATAATTTGCAAATATCCTCTCCCAATATTTGGGTTGTCTTTTCATTTTGTTGATGGTTTCCTTTGCTATCCAGAAGGTTTTTAGTTTGATGTAGTCTCGCTTATTTATTTTTGCTTTTGATGTCAGATCCAAAAAAATCATCGCCAATAGAATTCACATTTGGCTGTATTGCTTTATCACGTCTATACATTTATCCATGCTTCCCTTTATTGATCCATTGATTCATCTGTTTAAAAGGTTTCTTTTTGGTGAGGAAGATTAGCCCAGAGCTAACATCTGCCACCAATCCTCTTTTTGCTGAGGAAGATTGCCCACCTTCCTCTATTTTATATATGGGATGCATGCTACAGCATGGCTTGATAAGCAGTGTGTAGGTCTGTGCCTGGCGTCTGAACCTGTGAACACCGGGCCGCCTAAGGGGAGCATGGGAATTTAACCACTGGCTGGCCCCTAAAAGTGTATTTTAAAGTAAGTTGTTGACGTCAGCACACTTCACCTGTAAACACTTTGGCATATAGTGAATTGCACCAATATAGAGTTTTCATTCTATAAGTTTTAACAAGTGAATATGCTCACATGACCCAAACCCCTCCTAAGGGTTTATCACCACTTTCATGCCCCTTCCCGGTCCATCCCTGACCCCACACTCCAGGAGCAGCAGCCATTCTCCCCTCCTCCTTCCCCTTCCTCCTCTTCCTCCTTCTCCTCCTGCTGCTTCTTAGTATAGATTAGTTTTTTGTGTTCTAAAATTTTATGTAAATGAAACCATACAGCGTGTATTCTTTTGTGTCTGGCTTCTTTCACTCAGCATATTTTTGAGATTCATCCATATGTCTAAAACAACAGCCTTATTGAGGTATAATTGACATATAATAGACTGTTTATGTTTCATTATACAATAAAAGCTTTGAAATATGCAAATATGTGTGAAATTGTCACTGTGATCAAGATAGTGAATGTATCCATCACCCCCTAAAGTTTCCCCATGCCTCATTATAACCCCTCCCCCCAGCCCCTCCTGCACCTCCTCCCGCCCCAGGCAATGCCTGATCTGTTTTCTGTCACTACAGATAGTTTGCATTTTCTAGAGTTTTATATAAGTGGAAATCATGCACTACATACTTTTTTATGTCTGGCTTTTTCAGTCAGCACAGTAATTTTGAGATTTATCTATGTTACTGCACGCATCAATAGTTGCTTCCTTTTTATCGCTGAGCAGTGTTCCATTGTATGGAGGCACCAAAATTTGTTCATCCATTCATCTTGCCGATGGACACTTGGGTTGTTTCTAGTTTTTGCAAATAAACTTGCTGTGAGAAATTCCAGTCATTTGGATAATTGTTCCTCATTAGGTAATGTGTGTTTTTTTGTGGCCACTTTAAAGTGTTTTCTTCATCTTTGCTTTTCAGCAGTTTGATTATGACATTCTAGGCATGGATTTCTTTGAGTTTATCCTGCTTAGGGTTCACTGAGGTTCTTGAATCAGTAGATTTATGTCTTTGACCAACTTTGGGAAGTTTTCAGCCATTATCTCTTCAAATACTCTTTAACAGCGCACCCCTCTCCTCTCCTCCTTCCATTCCAATGGCATGGGCGTCAGATGGTTACCTATTGTCTCACAGTAGTGTCTCTGAGGCTCTGGTAGTCTTTATCAATCTTTTTAAGTTTCTGCTCTTCAGATTGGATAATGTCTGCTTTTTAAGTTCACTGGCTCTTTCCACATTCATCCACAGTCTGCTCTTGAGCTCATCCAGTAAACTTTCATTTCAGTGATTGTATTTTTCACTTCTAAAATTTTCACTTGCTTTCTTTTCTAAAAACTTCTGTTTATTTGCTGAGATTGTCTATCTACTGTTTGTTTCAAGAATGCTTGCCCTTACTTCTTAGAGCATGGTTATAATAACTGCTTTAAAATCTGCTAATTCCAACATCTGTGTCATCATGAGGTTGGTGTGTTAATTGCCTTTTCTTTTGAAAATTGGTCACAATTTCCTTGTTCTTTGTATATTAAACAATTTTGGATTGTATTCTGGATATTTTGAATATAATATTTTATGAGACTCTGGATGCTGTTTAAATCTTATGGAGAAATTTCTTTTCTTAGCAGGCAATTCCTTTGGTTAGGTTTAGGCTATAAGTTCCAACTCGCCCTTTGTGGGCTCTGGGTCCAACAGAGTTTCAGTTTTCAGAGCTGAGCTGAGTCCTGGTCAGTGGGCTAACATGTCATTCAGTTCTCAAAGCCCTTGGTATTCTGTTTAGGGTCAGATCCACACACGTGCACCTTGGAGGTGAGCCCAGGAATTCATCCACAACGTTGTGGGATCTCTTTCTAAGCTCCTCCCTCTTCACAATCTCTTCCACACTCTCAACGTCCCAGGAGCCGCCTTTCTTGTCCTCTGGCTGGAAAGCCAGGACTGTGGTCTCCCTTCTCTGCACACTTTCTGTGAAGAGGTCTGCCTTCGTGATGAAGCGGTGGGGGGAGAGAGAGGAATAAAAACGCACAGGGCTGCAGCTTCAGGACTGAGCTTGGCTGGGGCCAGGGTCATGAGAGCAAAACAAACAAGCAAACAAACCCGGGGGATCTTCCCCATTCTCTCTGTCCCTTAGAGACTTCCCTCTTGCTTCTCAGACAAGAAAGAGAGGGCTTCTCTTGGAGCAATTTTTGTTGGTGCCCAGTAGGCAGTTCCCGGATTTGTGCTACCTTTGAATCCAGACCAGGAGATAAGGGAGGAAACGACCCCAGGCAACTCACCAACGGATAGTGTGTACTTTGAGTTCTGGTTTCTTCCCCGATCCGTCTACTATCACGTCTTTCTCAAACCCTCAGAGAACTGCTTCAAGGATCGTGTCCAGAGTTTTTAGCTGCATTCGGTGGGAGAGACAGAGTGGATTAAGGTGGCTCCATTTGACTTGGAACCAGGATCTGCTAATTGTTTTTAAGAAGACCTAAGAGACATTTTGAACTGCATTTTAGTTTTTCCTGGCGAGAAGCTCTGTTTGAATAAACTAGTCTGCCATTACTAGGATCGGAATATTTCAGAGTGAGTTTATCAAGGTCCATAATAAATTCAGTTGGAATTATAATGGAATTGCATTAAATTTGTAGATTAACATGAGGGAGAGGTTGGAGTGTTTCTCTATTTCTTCAGATGACCTTTTATGTCCTTTAAAAGTGTTTAAATTTTCTTCATAGGCATCTTGTACATATTGGTTAAGTTAATTTATAAAGAACTTTTATGTATACGTATATATTTGCCATTGTGAATGGTATCTTATTTAAGCTAATTTTGTGTTGGTTTATGCTAGTGTGAATAAATGTAATTAATTTGTATATTTAATAAGAAATATATGATCTGTGTTTAGATTTCATAAATGTACAGTTAAAAAAGTAGATTCACATACCTGAATTGTTTCAAACATTTGTAAAAGTTTTCAAATAGGTGATGAGTATCTAGGCTGCCCCAGGGAGAGAAGCCCAGGGCGTCCTGCCCTGCATGCTGATCTATATCACCCTCTGGGAAGCAGAGGGCGTCCTGACCTGATCTGACCTGATTCCTATCCAAAGTTATAGGACCACCTGATAACCAGACCCCACCTGCACTAATACCATTTTAACGATTTTTTTCATGATCTTTCCTTTGTAAAGGAATAACTCACATACCTATGCCTTATAAATTTAGCTCTAACCCTCAACACATTGCAGCTCTTCACTGCCCATGGGTCCTGTCCCCATGCTGCAGTCCTTCACTGCCCATGGGTCCTGTCCCCATGCTACTCCATGCTAGTCTCTGAATAAAGGAGTACTACCACCAGACCTTGAGAGTCCAAGAAATCTTTCTTTTGACTCTCGACTCACCGAGCCCTCATCATAGGTGCATACATAGGATACATACTATAATTCTACTTATAGGACATCCTGGAAAAGGCAAAACTGTGAGGACAGAGACTAGATCAGTGTTTGCCAGGAGTGAGGGATGGAGGAAGAGTTTACCTAAAAAGGAGAAGTACGAGGGACACTTTTGGGGCGAAAGAACTGTTTTGTATCCCAACTGTGGTGTTGGTTACGCGGCTCTCTGCATTTATCAGAACTCACAGAACTGTGCATCAAAAGCAATGGATTTTAATTTACTTCATCTACATTTTAAAAAAAATTAAAAAGAGGGGCTGGCCCAGTGGTGCAGCAGTTAAGTGCGCACATTCTGCTTCGGCGGCCCGGGGTTCGCTGGTTTGGATCCTGGGTGCAGACGGGGCACCGCTTGGCAAGCCATGCTGTGGTAGGTGTCCCACATATAAAGTAGAGGAAGATGGGTATGGCTGTTAGCTCAGGGCCAGTCTTCCTCAGCAAAAAGAGGAGGATTGGCAGCAGATGTTAGCTCAGGGCTAATCTTCTTAAAAAAAAAAAATTAAAAAGATTCCACAACTTGATAAGTTTAATAAATGCTGAACTTAACAACTTTAAAAAAGTTTTCTGATAATGGAATTATCAGTTGTTCAATTAAACTGAAAATTAATTAAAATGAAATAAAATAAAATATTCCATTCCCCAGTCATGCTAGCCACAAGTGGCGGGTGTCTACTGGATTGGATCGTGCAACTAGTGTGGAGAAGAACCAGTTCTTCCTTGCAAGTTTGGAAAGGCTCGCCTGTGAACTATCCGGGGCCGAGCCAGCGGGTATTTTTGGTCTAGTCTTGGGTGGCGGAGGTCTTTGATTACCATTTCAATTAAGAAAATAATTGTTAAGCCATTCAAGTGATCTTTCCCTCTTGGGCAAGTTTGGTATTTAAAATTTTGTCTGTGAATTTATCCATTTTGTTTAGGTTTAAAAATTATTAGCATTTTATAATTTATAAGTATCTGTCACCTTTACTAATCTTTTCTGTTATCTTTCTATCTACAGTTATCTTTATTATAGCCCCCTTCTGATTTCTTTGGATTTGGTCTGCTGTTCCTTTTCCAGCTTTTTGAGTTGAATGCTTCTCTCATTTATTTTGGACATTTCTTGCTTCCCAATAAATGTATTTAGAGGTACACTTTTCCTTCAAGCTCGTGTTAGTTGAGTCCCATGCATTTTATATCTCTATGGTTCAGTTTTAAATACATCTTAATTTGCTTTCTACGAAGAGTCACTAATCTTACTTTCTTTTTCCCTTTCTTTTTTTCCCTCTCTTCTTCCCTCCGTTTGTCTCTTCCCATTTCCATTATGACTGGAGAACATGGTCAATATCATACCAATTTTTCGGAATTATTAAAGCTTCCTTTAAGGTGAAATATATGTTTAATTCCTGTAAGTGTTCTGAGTGTGCCTGGAAATAATATGATTCTCTGTTTATTGTGGATACACACACACACACACACATATATATATATATATATATATATAGACATATGCATATATTTCGTATTTAGCAGGGCTTTCACATCTCTGCTTATTCTTTATTTGCTTGGTTTACTGGTTTCTGAGAGAGGTGTGTTAAAATTATTGATTTAGCTATTACTTCTTACAATTCTACCAGTTTCTGAGAAGGTATGACAGCCTTATAAACTTATTATTTCTCCTAGAAATTCTTCCAGTTGTGTCTTTCCATAATTCGAGAATCTAAGTTTCAGAGCATATATGTATGTGTGGATGTATTTTTTTGCTTTAGGGTAAATGTGTATGTGACTTTGCTGGATATTGTCAATTTCTGCTCCATTGGGTTGTGCCAGGTTGCATTCCTGCCCATAGTACATGAGAGGGACACTTTCCCCATAACCTTGCCAATAGGGTGTATGGTCAAGTTTTTAGATTTTTGTTACTATAATGGGTGAGAAATTATATTTTGATGTAGTTTTAACTTTCAGTCCTCTTATTATAAGCTATGTTGAGCGTTTTTATAGATTGGAATGACATTTCCATTTCTTTTTCTGTGATGTTTCTTTATTTCTTTTGTCCATTTCTCTATTGGGTTGCTGATTTTTTTTCTTTTCAATATTTAGAAGTTCTTCATATATTAAGCAGAATAATCCTTTGTATTATAAATTACTAATATTTTTCTCAATTATCTTTTAACTTTGTGGTGGTTTTGCCATGTAATTTGTACTTTTCATGTAATCAAATATAAATCTTTGCCTTTATTGCTGCCGGGTTTTGAGTCATAGTTAGGAAATCAAAATTGTTTTCTATGGAAGTCATTGTGTGAGAAAAATCTGAGGAGCTGTGTGCCTGGGATGATTTTTTAAAAATTAGCTTCTCATATTTAAATGAAAACTTGGGTGGATATGAAAGCCTAGGTTTAAGCTTCTTTTATTTCAGTACATTGAAAAAAATTTTCTTTTTCTTTTTTTGAGGAAGATTAGCCCTGAGCTAACATCTGCCACCAATCCTCCTCTTTTTGCTGAGGAAGACTGGCCCTGAGCTAACATCCATGCCCATCTTCCTCTACTTTATATGTAGGATGCCTACCACAGCATGGCGTGCCGGGAAGTGCCATGTCTGCACCTGGGATCTGAACTGGCAAACCCTGGGCCGCCGAAGTGGAACGTGCGCACTTAACTGCTGCACCACTGGGCCGGCCCCACATTGCAAATTTTACTTGCTTGTTCTATGTTGTTCAGCGTTGCCATTGAAAAGTCTGATGTCAATCTGATTCCTATTCAGTAGTAGGTGAACTGCTCTTTTTTTTTTTTTATTAAGGTTATGAAAGTTAATATCCTTGTGAAATTACAGTTGTACATCATTATTAGTCATGTTGTAGGTACACCACTTCACCCCTAGTGCCCTCCCCCCACCCCCCTTTCCCCTGGCAACCACCGATCAGTTCTCTTTGTCCATATGTTAACTACCACCTATGAGTGGAGTCATACAGAGTTTATCTTTCTCTGTCTGGCTTATTTCACTCAACATAATACCCTCAAGGTCTATCCATGTTGTTGTCAATGGGACGACTTTGTCCTTTTTTATGGCTGACTAGTATTCCATTGTATATATATACCACATCTTCTTTATCCAATCATCAGTTGCTGGGCACTTAGGTTGGTTCCATGACTTGGCTATTGTGAATAATGCTGTGATGAACATAGGGGTGCATGGGGCTTTTGGAATTGCTGACTTCAGGTTCTTTGGATAGATACCCAGTAGTGGGATGGCTGGGTCATAAGGTATTTCTATTCTTAACTTTTTGAGGAATCTCCATACTGTTTTCCGTAGTGGCTGCACCAGTTTGCATTCCCACCAACAGTGTATGAGGGTTCCCTTTTCTCCACAGCCTCTCCAACATTTGTCACTCTTGGTTTTGGATATTTTTGCCATTCTAACAGGTGTAAGGTGATATCTTAGTGTAGTTTTGATTTGCATTTCCCTGATGATTAGTGATGACGAGCATCTTTTCATGTGTCTATTGGCCATCTGTATATCTTCTTTGGAGAAATGTCTGTTCATGTCCCCTGCCCATTTTGTAATTATGTTGTTTGATTTTTTATTGTTGAGTTGTGTGAGTTCTTTGTATATTATGGAGATTAACCCTTTGTCAGATAAATAACTTGTGAATATTTTTTCCCAATTAGTGGGCTGTTTTTTTTGTTTCAATCCTGTTTTCCCTTGCCTTGAAGAAGCTCTTTAGTCTGATGAAGTCCCGTTTGTTTATTCTTTCTATTGTTTCCCTCATGTGAGGGGTTATGGTGTCCGAAAAGATTCTTTTGAAGCTGATGTCAAAGAGTGTACTGCCGATATTCTCTTCTAGAAGACTTATTGTTTCAGGCCTAATCTGTAGGTCTTTGATCCATTTTGAGTTTATTTTAGTAAATGGTGAAAAAGAATGGTCAATTTTCAATCTTTTACATGCGGCTTTCCAGTTTTCCCAGCACCATTTGTTGAAGAGACTTTCTTTCCTCCATTGTAGGCCCTCAGCTCCTTTGTCAAAGATTAGCTGTCCATAGATGTGTGGTTTTATTTCTGGGCTTTCAATTCTGTTCCATTGATCGGTGCATCTGTTTTTGTACCAGTACCATGCTGTTTTGATTACTGTAGCTTTGTAGTATGTTTTGAAGTCAGGGATTGTGATGCCTTCAGCTTTGTTCTTCTTTCTCAGGCTTGCTTTAGCAATTTGGGGTCTTTTGTTGCCCCATATGAATTTTAGGATTCTTTGTTCACTTTCTGTAAAGAATGACATTGGAATTCTGATTGGGATAGTGTTGAATCTGTAGATTGCTTTAGGTAGTGTGGACATTTTAACTATGTTTATTCTTCCAATCCATGTGCATGGAATGTCTTTCCATCTCTTTATGTCGTCGTCGATTTCTTCCAAGAAGGTCTTGTAGTTTTCGTTGTATAGATCTTTCACTTCCTTGGTTAAATTTATCCCAAGGTATTTTATTCTTTTTGTTGCGATCGTGAATGGGATTGAGTTCTTGAGATCTTTTTCTGTTAGTTCATTGTTAGCATATAGAAATGCTACTGATTTATGTCTGTTGATTTTATACCCTGAAACTTTGCTGTAGTTGTTGATTGTTTCTAATAGTTTTTCTATGGATTCTTTGGGGTTTTCTATACATAAGGTGAAGTCGTCTGCAAACAGCGAGAGTTTTACTTCTTCTTTGCCTATTTGGATTCCTTTTATTTCTTTTTCTTGCTGAATTGCTCTGGCCAAAACCTCCAGTACTATGTTGAATAAGAGTTGTGAAAGTGGGCACCCTTGTCTTGTTCCTGTTATGAGAGGGATGGGTTTCAGTTTTTGTCCGTTGAGTATGATGTTGGCTGTGGGTTTGTCATATATGGCCTTTATTATGTTGAGGTACTTTCCTTCCATACCTATTTTATTGAGGGCTTTTATCATAAATGGATGTTGGATCTTGTCGAATGCTTTCTCTGCATCTATTGAGATGATCATGTGGTTTTTGTTTCTCATTTTGTTAATGTAGTGAATCACGTTAATTGACTTGCAGATGTTGAACCATCCCTGTGTCCCTGGTATAAATCCCACTTGATCATGGTGTATAACCTTTTTGATATGTTGCTGTATTCGGTTTGCCAAAATTTTGTTGAGGATTTTTGCATCTATGTTCATCAGTGATATTGGCCTGTAGTTTTCCTTCTTTGTGTGTCCTTGTCAGGTTTGGGGATCAGGGTGATGTTGGCTTCATAGAATGTATTAGGGAGTGCTCCATCTTCCTCTATTTTCTGGAATAGTTTGAGAAGGATAGGTATTAAATCTTCTTTGAATGTTTGGTAGAATTCTCCAGAGAAGCCGTCTGGTCCTGGACTCTTATTTTGGGGGAGGTTTTTGATTACTGTTTCTATTTCTTTACTTGTGATTGGTCTATTCAGATTCTCTATTTCTTCCTGATTCAGTTTGGGTAGGTTGTATGAGTCTAGGAATTTATCCATTTCTTCTAGGTTGTTCAATTTGTTGGCATATAGTTTTTCATAGTATTCTCTTATGATCCTTTGTATTTCTTCAGTATCTGTTGTGATTTCTCCTCTCTCATTTCTGATTTTATTTATTTGAGACTTCTCTCTTTTTTTTTTAGTGAGTCTGGCTAAGGGTTTGTCGATTTTGTTAATTTTTTTGAAGAACCAACTCTGTTTCATTGATCCTTTCTGCTGTCTTTTTTGTTTCAATATCATTTATTTCTGCTCTAATTTTTATTATTTCCCTCCTTCTACTGACTTTGGGCTTTGTTTGTTCTTCTTTTTCTAATTCCATTAGGTGTCGTTTGAGGTTGTTTATGTAAGATTTTTCTTGCTTATTGAGGTGAGCCTGTATTGCAATGAATTTCCCTCTTAGGACTGCCTTTGCTGCGTCCCAAATCATTTGGTACGGTGTGTTTTCATTTTCATTTGTCTCCAGATAATATTTGATTTCTTCTTTAATTTCTTCAATAATCCATTGTTTGTTCAGTAGCATGTTGTTTAGTCTCCACATTTTTGGCCCTTTCCCAGCTTTATTCTTGTAGTCGATTTCTAGTTTCATAGCATTGTGATCAGAAAAGATGCTTGATATTATTTCAACCCTCTTGAACTTATTGATGCTTGCTTTGTTTCCCAAGATATGGTCTATCCTTGAGAATGTTCCATGCGCGCTTGAGAAGAATGTGTAACCTGCTGTTTTTGGATGAAGTGTCCTATATATATCTATTAGGTCCATCTGATCTAATTTTTCATTTAATTCTATAATTTCCTTGTTGATTATCTGTCTGGATGATCTGTCCATTGGTGTTAATGGGGTGTTGAGGTCCCCTACTATTATTGTATTGCTGTTGATGTCTCCTTTTAGTTTTGTTAATAGTTTCTTTATGAATTTTGGTGCTCCTGTGTTAGGTGTGTATATATTTATAAATTTTACGTTATCTTGGTGGAGCGTCCCTTTTATCATTATATACTGACCCTCTTTGTCTTTCTTTATCTGTTTTGCTTTGAAGTCTACTTTGTCTGATATAAGTATGGCAACACCTGCTTTCTTTTGTTCATTATTAGCTTGGAGTATTGTCTTCCAGCCCTTCACTTTGAGTCTGTGTTTGACTTTGGGGCTGAGGTGTATTTCCTGGAGGCAGCATATTGTTGGATCTTGTTCTTTGATCCATCCTGCCACTCTGTGCCTTTTGATTGGAGAGTTCAATCCATTCACGTTTAGAGTGATTATTGAAATGTGGGGGCCTACTGTTGCCATTTTATCACTTGTTTTCCGGTTCTTTTGCATTTTGTCCTGATGGAGAGCTGTTACTTTGTGTTATTGTCCTTCTGCTTATCTGCTTTGTTCTGGATTTTGTAACCCCTTTCTTTTTTTGATTTTTCAGGAATGAGGTTCTTCCAGAGCATTTCTTGAAGAGGAGGTTTTGTGGTGATGAACTCCCTTAACTTTTGTTTATCTGGGAACGGTTTTATTTCTCCATCGTATTTGAAGGATATTTTCGCTGGGTAGAGTATTCTTGGCTGCAGGTTTTTGTCCTTCAGAGTTTTGAATATTTCATTCTACTCTCTTCTAGCCTGTAAGGTCTCTCCTGAGAAATCTGCTGATAGCCTTATGGGGTTTCCTTTGTAAGTTATTTTCTTCTGCCTGGCTGCCCTTAGTATTTTCTCTTTGTCGTTGACTTTTGCTAGCTTCACTACTATATGCCTTGGGGTTGGTCTTCTTGCGTTAATAAAGTTTGGAGATCTATTGGCTTCTGTAACATGAAGTTCCATCTCTCCCCCCAGGTTTGGAAAGTTCTCAGCTATTATTTCTTTGGACAGGCCTTCTGCCCCCTTCTCCTTCTCTTCTCCCTCTGGTATACCTATAATCCTTATGTTGCATCTCCTAATTGAGTCAGATAATTCTTGGAGAGTTTCTTCATTTCTTTTAAGTCTTACTTCTCTCTCCTCCTCTGTCTGCAGCATTTCTATATTCCTATCCTCCAAATTGCTAATTCTGTCCTCCATATTATCGACCCTACTGTTCAGAGAGTCCAGATTTTTCTTAATCTCCTCCATTGTGTTCTTCATCTCCAGTATTTCTAATTAGTTCTTCTTTATAGTGTCAAGCTCTTTTGTGACATAGCTCCTGAACTCACTGAGTTGTCTATCTGAATTCTCTTTTAACTCGTTGAGTTTTTTAATAATGGCAGTTTTGAAATCACTGTCATTTAGGTTATAGATTTCATTGTCTTTGGGATTGTTTTCTGGGTGCTTATCATTTTCCTTCTGTTCTGGAGATTTAATATATTTTTTCATACTGCTTGATGACGTGGATTTGTGCCTCCGCATAGAGATAGAGTTTACTCGCTGCTTCCACTTGTTGCGACTGGTGTGTGGGGGGGGGGGCAGCTGTTTACACTGCACCAACCAGGAACCCTGTCAGCTGTTACTGACTGGATCTGGACCCCTCCTCGTAGTCACAGTGGTCCTGTGGGGTCCCTTGTCAGTTGTGGGGGCAATCACAAGGGGGCCTCAGGCTGCTGGTGCCTGCTGTTGCAGCCCACTTAGACGTGCTCCCTCCTTGTGGTCTGCAGAGGTGTTGTGGGTTTTCCCAGCAGCCAGGAGCAGGATCACCTATAATCACCGCTTTGTCCCTAACAGAGCCCCCAAGATCACACTTGTCCACTATAGGTCCCAGCAGAGCTATGGGTATCTTCTGCAGTCTGTCGTTAGCTCACCTAGCTGTGCTACTTTTGCCCCAGGGCCTTCCCGCCTTGTGATTGCCAGTTGGGACCTCTCCACTAGTGCTGTGCAGAGGCTTCCGCTGAGGCTGCTGTAGGAACCTGGAGTTCCCCCCTGGGCTACGTAGCCGTTTCACCGGAGCTCCACTCTGCCCCACTCCACTCTCACGGGATCTCTGGGAGCCCCTTGCCTCGTCTGGGACACGGCCAGAGTCCGTGGGCCTGGCAGTGGCTTGTAAGTTGCTGCCTTGTGGGGAATTCTGCTCTAGGGAGCTTCCTGGTGTTCCGAATGCTGGGTGGGGCCTCCCTGCCAATGGCGAGCAGAGGCCCTCCCTGCTGGGGGGGGTGTGGGACCCTGGAGCATCCCCCCGGGCCACAGAGCTGGGTGTTGGAGCTCCACCCAGTCCCCAAGCACGTCCATGGGAAGTCTGGGCACCCCCTGCGCCGGAGACCGTGGGCCCAGCAGCAGCTTGTGGTCTGGTGTCGTGCTGGGGAATCCGCCCGCCAGGAGCTTCCCTTTGTCCTGGATTCTGGGCGTGGCCTCCCTGCTAATGGCGAGCAGAGGCTTTCCCTGCCAGGGAGGTGCGGGACCCCAGAGCCTCCCCCCAGGCCACAGAGCCAGGCGCTGGGCCTCCAACGGTGTCCCCAAGCACGTCCATGGGAAGTCCGGGTGCCCCCTGCACTGACCCGTGCACTGGAGACCGTGTGCCCAGCAGCAGCTTGCGGTCTGGTGCCATGCTGGGTAATCCACCTGCCAGGAGCTTCCCTTTGTTCTGGATTCTGGGTGGGGCCTCCCTGCTAATGGCGAGCGGAAGCCTTCCCTGCCGGTGGGTGCGGGACCCTGGGGATTCCCCCTGGGCTTAGGTGTAATCGTGGGGGGCTTGAGTAGGGCTGTTGTCACCTGTTTTCACTGTTGCTCTGCTGGTGAGTGCACACTCCCGCCCTTGGTGAGTGGCTGTGCTATGGGGGAATCTGCTGGAAGAGAGCCTCCTGCAGGAACTAGGCTGTCCGGGGGTCGGGGGTTGGGGGTTGGAGCGCTTTCACCTATTTCCACCTCCTCCCGGGGGGAAGTCCGTCTGCCTTTTAATGTATAGTAGCATGAGACTCTTAGGTGTCTTGAGATGCTATCTGGATATCCTTTGTTAATTGGTAAATGTCCAATTAGGTGTAGATTCGACGGGGGAGAGACAAAGAAGACCACTCACTCCACCATCTTGGTCCCGCCTATTAGCACACTCTTATTGCAATTGTCCTCTTAATTGGGTTGGTACCCAGTGTAGCTGGTTGCTAGGTTCAGGGGCATACAGTTGTGATAGGCCTGAGGCCAACAAGGCTGATGTCAGCTCTCTTAGGAGTGCAGCTGAGTGGGGCTAGCCTTTGGCATGGAGGCACTCAGTTGTTTCAAGCTTTGGAAGGTGGGGCTGATCCTTTTTATGGCTATTTGTGAAACACAAGTCTTCTGCCGCTGATGAGCCTCACCCCACTCTGGACCACATACACTGTCAGCACAGTCCTGGTCCGGGCACAGTTCTCAACCCCTTGGAGCGTACCCCACCGCCACACTGCAGAGGCCCCCACGGTGAACTGCTCTTTTTTGAGGGGAAGCTCTTAGAATTTTCTCTCTGTCTTTGATCTGCTTAAATTTCACTGTACTGTATCTACATGTGGTGTTTTCCTTATGTCTCCTCTGTGGCACGTGGTCACTTTTTCAATCCAAGACCTTCTATCCTACTTTGTTTCTGGGAAATTTATCTCCATTTCTGTCTTCTGGAATTTCTTCTGCTCCCTTTTCATTTTTCTTCATGGGACTGTTATCATCTCAATATTGACACTTCCACTTCTATCCTCTAAATGTCTTTCTGTTCCTTTTAATATTTCCTAACTCGTTACCCTTTCCTGATTCCTTTGGGAGAGTTCCTCAATCTGCTATTCTCTTTCTTCGTTTCTCTCATCAGTTCTATCTCCCCTATTATTTACATCATCTATTGTGATCTTCATTTCTGCTATTTTGTTTTTGATACCTAATATTTCCACTTTTAAATTACTTTTTTGTCCTCACTTCCTGTTGCTAATATAGTCCCTGATCTCCTTAAGCATACGATGCATGCTGCTTTAGAGTCTCTGTCTGTCCGCTCTAACACCCTGCTGAGATGAGATATGTTAGCCATCTCTCTCTGTGGAAAGGTATCTTTCTTTTGAGGTGGCTGTACTCCTTGGATGTCTAGCTGCTTCGAGGGTATCGGATGCTTAAGCTGACCTTGTGCATTGGGGAAGGGCTGGCCGAAGATGAGGTCCTCCCCTGATGAGGAAGGAGTGAGAAGGGTTGGGCCCGAGGATGGCACTCACGGCGCCACAGAACCACTAGTGGTCATCCCTGTTTGCTGCCATCCCCAGGCTCCTCCTCAGCTCGCTGTACCTTCAAACCCCTGCACTGAACAGTAGCAACAGGAAGAGGCAGTTTCGGTAGGTTGAAATCCTCCAGCCCTGGCTATGGGGGGATGGGTGGGGAATGATGCCCTAATTCTGGTGAGTGTGCACCTGTCTTCATCAACTCTTTTTCTAGCAATGTAGTTTTATTGTGGTAAAATATACATAATAAAATATTGATCATTTGAACCATTTTTAAGTGTAGAATTCAGTGGTATTAAATACAGTCACAATGTTGTGTTCTCATCACCACTGTCTATACCCCAGACTTTGTTATCTTCCTCAACATAAACCTATACCCATTTAACGTTGACTCCCCCTTCCTCCTCCCAGACGGCACCCAGTTGCTAATGGGAAATTTGGTATGACAATTTCACAAAGCAGATTACATTGTTATTAGATCCACCGTTCACCAGTGTTTCTCGTACACTTTCTCTTCTCCTCTCCTGAGGTCATTGTTCTGATTTAATTTTCATGTTGATGAGAATATCGTTGAATAATTTCCCTGGAGCGGGTATATTTTTGCTGGACTTTCTGAGAAATATGTTGCAAGTGTCCTCTTCCCGGCTCTTGTTCGTCATCCTGTTCTTTCTTTCTGGAAGCTCATAAGATTTTCTTTTGATCATCGTAGTTCAAAATTTCACAGGCAATGTCTATATTTATGACTTTAAAACTAGCTCTGCCTGTACTTAACCCGGCGATTTCAATCAGAAGATTTGCGTCTTTTTTCAGATGTGGGAAGTTTTCGTGCATTGCATCTCGTATCGTTACTTTTCTCTACCGTTCCTTTCTTTAGTTGTGGGGCTCCTGTTCTTTGTTGTTTGTTCTCCACGTTGCCTTTCTTTTCATGAATGGTATCTTTATCTTTTATTGTATTTGTGGAGCTATTTATTTATGTTTTTATTCAGCAAACATTTTTTAACACTTCTTCTGTGCCCCAATTTGGGCACTTGGGTTACATCAGTGAACAACATGAAGAACCCTCCTTCATGGAACTCCCCTCTTAGTGGGGGAGACGATAAACAAAGAAGCAGATTCTAATGAACAAACTAGGCAACGTTTAATAATTCAGTGCATGCTGATTGGTCCTTCTGGTGCTTTCTTTAAAGATAAATCCCTTTTTCAGTTAAAAAAAAAAGAGTTTTAGGGGCAAACCTCATGGCATAGTGGTTAAGTCTGATATATTCTGCTTCAGTAGCCTGCTTTTGTGGGTTTGGATCCCAGGCGCAGACCTACACCACTCATCAGCCGTGCTGTGGCGGTGACCCTCGTACAAAATAAAGGAAGATTGGCACAGATGTTAGCTCAGGGCTAATCTTCCTCAAGCAAAAAAAGAGGAGGATTGGCAACAGATGTTAGCTCAGAGTGAATCTTCCTTACCAAAAAAAAAAAAAGTTCTAAGTTTTAGAAATAGTGAAATGCAAATGTATCAATATTTACATTAACTATAAGTACATTAAATGTTCTAATTAAAAGATAAACACTTTCTAATTGGAGTTTAAAAATCTATGTAATTACAAGAGTCTTAACTAAAACACATGGATTCAGAAAGGCTGAAAGTAAAAGGATTAAAATGATAGTGCATGCAAACCCTAATCCAAAGAAAATTGAGGAAATATATTAATATCAAAGGAGACTTTATTTTTTTTGAGGAAGATTAGCCCTGAGCTAACTACTACCAGTCCTCCTCTTTTTTGCTGAGGAAGGCTGGCTCTGAGCTAACATCCATGCTCATCTTTCTTTACTTTATGTGGGATGCCTACCACAGCATGGCGTGCCAAGCGGTGCCATGTCCACACCCGGGATCCAAAGGGGTGAACCCCAGGCCGCCGAGAAGTGGGACGTGTGCACTTAACTGCTGTGCCACTGGGCCAGCCCTCAAAAGAGACTTTAAAGAAAGAAAGTACAATCGGAAATAGAGTAAATTCAAAATAGAATTAAGGTGGTTCAATTCATCAGGAAGATACAACCTAATAGCATGAGACGGCAGTAATAAAGCAAAAATGGACAGAATGACAAGTAGTAGTAATGTCTATAAAAAAAGTGAAAAATTTTAAGACATCACTATCAAATACCTGATAGGAACAAACAAGGGGAAAAATCAGTAAAGAAACAGATTTCAACAGAAGATTAACAAACTACCTAATCGACTTATAGAGAACTTCATTAACCAAAAACTTTATAATACACACTCTTTTATAGCATACATGGAACATTTACAAAAATAGACTTTCTCCTGGGCCACAATAAAAAAGAAAAGAAAGAAAAGAAGTAGATTTTGTAATGTATTTGAAGATGATGTGTACTAAGGAAGAAGGCGGCAGGTAGGATAGGGCCAGGGCGATCGGGAGTAGGGAGATGGGACTGTCTGCAAGTGTTCAGGGTAGGCCTCTTGAGAAGGTGAGGTTTAAGAAAACAAGGTGAGGGGCCGGCCCCATGGCCAGTGGTTAAGTTCTCGAGCTCCGCTTTGGTGGTCCAGGATTTTGCCGGTTCGGATCCTGGGCGCGGACCTAGCACTGCTTGTCAGGCCACACTGAGGTGGTGTCCCACATAGCATAGCCAGAAAGATCTACAACTGGAATATACAACTATGTCCTGGGGGGCTTTAGGAAGAAGAAGAAGAGGAAAAAAAAAAGAAGATTGGCAACAGATGTTAACTCAGGTGCCAATCTTTAAAAAAAAACCAAGAAATCCACGCCCATGAATAACAAAGCTTCCCTCTGTTAGAAAGCAACAACAAAAAAGGAAACAAGGTGAGAAGCAAGCCCTGTGGAACCGGGGGAGGAACACTGCAGGAAGCAGCTGGTACAAAGGCCGTGTGAAGGGCATATGCCTGGCATGTTGGGTGAAGAGCAAGGAAGCTGGTGAGACTGGTGCAGAGTGGGTTTGGGGGTTCTGAGGGGTAACAGATCTAGGATCTGTACAAGATCTGTAGGATCTTGTAGGCCACAGTGAACACTTCAGCATTACTCTGCCTAAAATGGGAAGCCATTGTAGGGTTTTGAGACAGAAGAGCGATGTGATCTGACTTAGGTTGTACAAGGGTCTCGGAGGCAAACCTGTTAGGAATAGACCGTATGGGAATAGATCTAAAGGGAGGAGCAGGAGACCTGACAGGAGGTGCTGCAGCAATCTGGCTGTAGGGCCTGGCCTTGCTTGCCCGGCAGAAACCCCTAGGCCCATTGCACCCCTGGGTCCTTGGGCTCCCTTCTGGGGTTTGTAACGATCTGGGCCTGGCCAGCCGGGACACTCCCCTATCCCATGAGAAGAACATCGTGTCTTACAGGGACACAGAGCCCCTCCATGGGAGCCACTGTTCCTGGAAACGCTGGTCGTACCAAGGACAGCCCTTTGGCAAGCATGCAGCCTTTGTTCCTCTGCCTGCTTAAGCAAGCTTCTCTTAGGGGGCGGGCGGGTGCACACTTCCGTCCAGCCGGCTGCTGCTGGACACTCTCCCTGTAAGTAAGGCCCAGTAAACCTGTATGTCTTGTTCACAGTCTCTGGGTCATTTCCTTGGTCTCTCGGCACCATGTCCTGCCCCCTAGCCCAGCTGGGCCTCTGGCGGAACACTGGGTAATAGGGGACAGTGGCGGGGATTGGGGCAGTACAGTGGAGGCTGGTGAGAAATGGTGACTATCTGGATCTGGAGCTGCCACCAGCTCAAATGAGAAGTGCTATGGAGGTAAAATCAAGAATTCAGTTTTGGATATGTTAAGATTGAGATGTCTAATGTCCCAAGTGGTAATGTAGGCAGTTGGATATTTGAGTCTGGAGTCCAGGAGAAAATTTGGCTGGATCTTTAAGTTTGGGAGTTATGGGCATACAGACAGTATTTAAAGCTATGAGACTGGATGAGGTAACTGTATTGGTTAGGCTATGCTAGGCTCCTGCCTCGGTAACAGAGAGCTCCCGAACCCCAGTGGCTAGACACACAGAAGTTTGTTGCTCAATCATGTGAAGCCTGATGCAGGTCTGGGCTCATTTCCAGGACATCTGTCTTTCACAGCGTGACTCAGCAATCGGGCTGCTTTGGTTTTTTGTTCCCACATGTCAACATGAGGATTTCTTCAAATAGCTGCAGCAGGAGAAGAGACAGCTGGAGAGTCATGTGCTGGGCTGTGCTGGGAAGTGACCCATCTCTGCTGCTCGGAGCCTATGGGTTAGAGCCAGTCATCAACAGTCTCCACTTGCCGGGAAGGGTTGGGAGGAGATAGAGATGAGTGAAGTCACCAAGAAAGCCAGGGTAGATAAAGGGGAAAAGAAGGTCATGGAGAAGAGGCGGAGCTCGCAAAGGAGACCGAAAAGAAATGTTTAGGGAGAAGAAGAAGGACCAGGAGCTGGTATCCTGGAACCCCGGGAGGAAAATGTTATGCGGAGGGAGTAATCAAGGTGGGCAGTAAGATGATGATGGAAGACTGGCCATGGGATTTAGGTGGAAATGATCTGTAACCTTGAGAAGAACCGTGTGCAAAAGCCTGGTTGAAGTGAGTTAAAGAGACAATGGATGGAGAGGAATTAGAGACAAGTATAGACAAGAAATGAGGCAGATGCTGGCAGGAGAGATACGTTCAAGACATGGGTGTTTCTGCTTGGTTTTTCAGCTGGGAGAGAGGGCATTTTTGCATGCTGTTGAAGTTGACCTAGCAGAGAGAAAACTGGTGATGCAGGAGAGGAGGAGTGCTGTTGGAGCACTGCCCTGAACAGAAGAAGGGGGACTGGCTGCGGATGGCAGCCTGGACGGCCCAGCTCAGGGAGCAAGTGGGAGGGGGAGAAGGTGGGGCAGATTCGGTGGGGCTGGGGGACAGAGGAGAAAGTGTGAAACAGTCTTCAGGAGAGCTGGGGAGTGGACGACGAGGGAAGTGCCGTATGGCCTGGGCAGGACAAATTGCCTCTCGAGGTTCTCACTCAGGGACTGAATTGAGACCCTGTGGCTTGTGACTTTCCCAGCCACCTTCTGCTGGAGAGTTGGACTGAGTTCGGATGTGGTTTCATCAAGAGAGCACAAGGCAGTGAGAGCGGCAGCAGTTCAGAGTGTGTGCAAGCGGTTGATGAAAATTCTGAAAATGTTAGCCCTCCTTTTGATCTTTTGGATCATGAATTGTGTTGCCAACAGTATTCATTTTGTTTTTCACTGCTTCTATTGAATTTTATAATCTGAATATCTGTGTATATATATAATGTATGTGTGTATAAAATAAATAACTGTAATAAAAATAATTGAAAACAATATAACTATAAAATATATAAAAATACAAATAAGTAAAAAATAAATTAAAAACTATAATAAAAATTTAAAAACAACTGTAATGAGAACACTTAAGGAGAGTTAGGAAGATATTGCAAAGAAATGATAAGAAAAAACAAAAAAGATTTTGGAATATATTCCAAATCTCTCTCTATCTCCATCTCTATCTCTATGTCTCTCTCCTTAAGGGTTCTTATTATGGTTGTTTCTCTCAGTGCTATCTTTTCTTCTCTCTGGGAAGTCTGCCTCTCCAGGAGCCACCTGCTCTGATGACTGGCCTCAGTCCCCCTCCCTCAAGCCACTGGGTCCTCACACCAGCGCTGCTTAGTGTGGTCCTGGACCAGTGGCATTGGCATCACCTGGGAGCTTGCTGGGAATGCACATTCTCAGGCTTCACGCAGACACATCCTCCAATCAAGTCTCTGGGGATGGGGCCCAGGAATGTGCATACTTACTGGCTACCCAGGGATTCTGTTGAGGGATGCTGCTTATATCACCTGTGACCTTTCCTTTCCTTCTCATGGTAGAGACTGGGGCCCCTCCAGACCCACGCTGGCTGTCCTGGGAAGCTGGCACTAGGCACCGAAGTGAGTCATTCCTTCTCTCTGGCAGGGGGAAGACAATGGTGGGCCCTGGCTCTCTGTTCGCCGGGGTTCTCCATGTATACCTTTTGGGTTGAATTGGTACCCAGACAGGGCTGTGCATGTTAGTTCCTGTTCTTACCTCACTGTGGACTTTCTCAGGGCTCCCCCCGGGCCCAGCGAAGGGCAGACTCTCAGATCTCAGGCTCAGAGAGAACACAAACGCCAGCTAAGTTTTTAAATGGATTTTAGGAACTCACAGAGGAGGAAAGAATCATTGGAAAATCAAGATATTTTTGATTTGCTTTGGCTGTCAAGAGACAAATCCTGAAAGACTTCATCTAAACATTTTTTCACTTGAAGAACTGAGTGGGGGAAGATGCAGGTTGATGGGAACCGGGAGATGAGTCCACTGGTGGGGGAGACACCCTGGGCTAGGCTGTGTGCGTGTCTGAGAAGGGCTGTGGGCTGGAAAGCAGGCTGGTCGTAGGGGCCGGGGGGCAAGGAACACAACTGCACACCCTGGGTCTCTTGAGAGAGAAGTGGCGAAACTCAGGGGCACCCACAGCTGTGGCAAAAGCATGCAGAGTGCCTCCCTTCCCGGGAGGTGGTCATGGCTGGGGGTGATGGCTTCAGAGGATGCTGGTGGGCACAGGTGCCAGCCCATCATTCTGGCTGGGAGGATGCTGGGGAACTGGGACTGGGCGTCAATCTCCCTGAGGCTGGGGCTGCCCCTGAGGAAAAGGGGAGAGGAGAGGGTGGGATGAACCTGCCTGAAATGTCTGAGTGACCACAGACGAGGACCAAAGTGTCTGAGTTTTCCTGGGCCTAGATTATGTTTACAGAAACTGGAATCAGAAATTAAAATCGAATTAGAAAAAATAGTTACATTTTGCACACGTGACTTTTGAGACTGAGAATTTGTACTTGTTAATTTTATAAATTGTTAATTCTATAACTGAATGTGAGAGTATCTCGCACGGTGCCTGCCATGGAGTCGGTGCCTGCAGGTGCCCGTTAGTGTCTTCCCAACTACGCACGTAGCTGAAATACGTGCACACATGCTGACGGACAGGCTGGCGGAGAGAGAGAATGCACAGATGATGCTGTCATATTATTTTTATTCAGAAATTTATTTGCTTTTTTGCACATTTTTGATCATACCATTTAGATGATTTTTATATCTTAGAGGTAATCATTAGAACGAGGTGATTAAATTCCTCATCGATGAGAAGACCGAGGTCTGAATCCTAGATCCACCACTTACTAGTTGTGAAACCTTGAACAAGACACTTCACCTCCAAGAGTCGGCCTTGTCAAGTGGAGGTTGCGCCTGACTCACGAGGCTGGCGGAGAGGAATTCATGGCTCTTGAGGACTTTTGCCGACTGGCGCTGGGCTGGGCAGTTTAACAGACGTTTTCTTGACAGTCAAGCCCCTAGCATGGGGCCAGGCACACACGCAGAAGGTGGTGAGATAATTCCATTCTCTGTGTACAAGTCCTAAACACACCCCACATATGGGCATGCACACACCCAGACACATACACACGTAACACATGCACAACACACTGTATGTGCACACATACCACACACGTATACACACTCAGACATACAGCACATGCACACACACTACCTACAACACAACACATGCACACACGCATCACACATACCGCATGCGAACAACACCACATACAAGCAACACATGCACACGTGCCACACCCATCCCGGCCACAGACACAATGCATCACATGTACACACACCACATCACACACACGACCCATGTGAACACACACATATGCACATACCACACCACACACACCACGTTCACACACACCGCACGTACTTGCACACACACTCTGCCTATGTGCACTCACAGAGACACACAGACACACAGACACACACATCTGATGACCAGGAATTGCAATAATTAGAGGTACCACTAAGTGGCATCATGACACTTTTTTTTCAGAAATTTTTACTCCTCTATTTTTATATAGCTGTGATTATATTCTGTATTATAGTTCTCAAAGTGTGGCCAAAACTATTTTCATAATAATACTAAGATTTCATTTGCCTTTTTTCACTCTCAGTACACAGTGGAATTTTCCAGAGATGACACGATGTGTGACATTGCAACAGACTGAAGCCACAGCAGATCTGAGAATCATGGGGTCTTCTGCTAAGTCAGACGTTAAAGACATTTGCAAATGAAGAAACAAAGCCACTCTCCTAAGTATTTAGAAGACATCGTTGTTTTTCATAAAAATGTTATTTATATTAACATGGAATGGATTTATTATTGCTATTTTTAAAGATTTTTATTTTTTCCTTTTTCTCCCCAAAGCCCCCCAGTACATAGTTGTATATTCTTTGTTGTGGGTCCTTCTAGTTGTGGTATGTGGGACGCTGCCTCAGCGTGGTTTGATGAGCAGTGCCATGTCCGCGCCCAGGATTCGAACCAACGAAACACTGGGCCTCCTGCAGCGGAGCGCACGAACTTAACCACTTGGCCACAGGGCCAGCCCCTATTATTGCTATTTTTAAATAAATAAATTTATATATTTCAAAGTCAGTTTTAATTTCTAACAGTTAAAATCGATAGATAGAACTTTCACAAACAAAAGTTCTTTAGAGAGGCTGCAATAATTTTTTAACAGTATAAAGTTATTCTGAGGCAAAAATGTTTGACAACCACTGTTGTACATGTAATTACCTGTCCATAGACACATTTCAAGGTTTTTCTTTTATTATAAGTTTATAAAGAACCAACATGTACAGAGAAGAGGAGAATCACTTATAATGTGCCTGCCCAGAGACTAGAAACAATCGCTACTGACATTTGCCGTGTTTTTCTCCCCGTTGTGTTTCTGTACGTATTTCTCCCCAGTTCATGTGTTTGGAATGGAAGCTCAGTGTCCCAGGTTGCACCTGCCAGTGGTGCGAAGGCCGGCTGACTGATGTGGACATGTGAGCTTGGTGGCTCTGGGGCTCGTGCCTCCACCTGCCCACGCTGCAGCCCCTGGGGCCACCCGTCTCCTTCCGTATTTCTAGGGCCTTCAAGGGGTCTTACTTGCGTGACTCCAGTCACTTTTAGGTTGTCACCTTGTGAGGTCTGGCTAAGCTGCGTCCACAGGTGCTCCCTCCTGCCGTGAAGCAGCCCTCAGCCCTCCAGTCTCGGTCTCTCCTTGTCCCCCTGGGGTGTGGAGGGCGCCTCCATCCCCTGCCAGGCGGCCATGGCCTTGCGGCGCCCTGTTCCGGCTCCCCTGACCTCTGTTCGCTCTGCCCTCTAGGTGGGTCCCTGTGGTGTCCACCTCCTTAGCAGCTGGGGCAGGATGAGACACCTCTGTCTCTGTGACCCAGACCTCCCAGTGGGTCTCTATCCTATGGGAGAGCTGAGAAACGCCTGCCTGGTCCATGTGCAACTCTCAGAGGGACTGCGGAGTTACAGAAGACCCCTGGTGAGCCAGGGTGGATGTGGGGGTCCTTGAGCAGAGTGGCCAGGGAAGGGAGCACTAACCTGCCTCCCCAGGGCCCCGTGGCCTAGGCGGGCTGCCCAGGTGGGTTCAGGGCCAGCCTCCTGCCGCTTCTGTTCACCGCACAGGCTCTGTCCCCTCTGCTCATCTGTCTTCCTCTGCCTCCTTCCCTGCCATGCCTGCCATCCGGCAGACAGCTTTCAGTGGGATTGTGAGCCCCATTGAAGTCCTTTCCCATGGTCTGGCTGGGCCCTCAGAACATCTAGAGATGTGGCTAGACCCCGAGCCCCATGAAAAGCGTTCCAGACTCTCCACGAGAGCACCGAGCTTGGTCTGCCCAGAGCCCGCTGGGTCTTGGGGGCTGTCCAACTCCACAGATGGGCCTCTCTGCCCCTCGGCTTCAGCTGAGCACCATATCCGGCTCAGCGCATACATATTTAAAAGATTGAGGTGTAGTTCGGCAAGCGCACAGATCTTAAATGTACAGATCAGTGATTTTTGACAAATATTTATGTATCTGTGTAGCCAACACCACGATCAAAGTATAGAACATTGTCATTACCCTAGAAAATTCTCTTCTGTCTTTTTCCAGTCTATCCACCTCCCCCCACCTCTGCTCTCCAAGTGACCACTATTCTGATTTCTATTCCAAAAGATTAGGCTTTTTTCCTTTCTCATTTTGAATTTCATATTAACATATCATGAAGTATGTACTCTTTTGGATCTGACTCTTTTAGTTCAAAACACTGATTTTGAGATTCTTCCTTGTTTTTGCATGTATCAGTAAATCATTCCTTTTTTTTTCTTTTTTTTGGAGGAAGATTAACCCTGAACTAATATCCACAGCCAATCTTTTTTGCTGAGGAAGACTGGCCCAGAGCTAACATCTGTGCCCATCTTCCTCAACGTTATATGTGGGATGCCTGCCACAGCATGGCTTGATAAGCACTGGGCAAGGCCGTGCCTGGGATCCCAACAGGCGAACCCTGGGCCACCGAAGTGGAGTGCTCGAACCCAAGTGCTACACCACCGGGCCAGCGCCAAACCATTCTTTTTTTCTTTTTTTTTTGAGGAAGATTAGCCTTGAGCTAACGTCTGCTGCCAATCCTCCTCTTTTTGCTGAGGAAGACTGGCCCTGAGCTAACACCTGTGCCTGTCTTCCTCCACTTTATATGTGGGGCCCCTGCCACAACATGACTTGACAAGTAGTGCCATGTCCGCACCGGGATCTGAACCTGCGACTCCCGGGCCACCGAAGCAGAACATATGAACTTAACCACTGCACTACTGGGCTGGCCCCACATTCGGTTTTAATTGTTGAGTAGTATTCCGTTGTATGAGTACACCACACTTTATCCATTTTCTTGTTGAGCATTTGTTGTTTTCAATTTTTTCTGTTACAAATAAAATTGCAATCAAGGTTCTTGTGCAAGGATTTGTGTGGACACATGTTTTCATTTCTCTTGGGTCAATACCTGGGGGTAGAATTGTTGGATCATAAGGCAGGAGAATGTTAACCTTGTAAGAAACTGCCAGACAACTTTTACAACCTTGTATCAGTTTACCTTCCCACTGTCACTGTACGAGAGCTCCAGCTGCTCTGACCCGAGCAAACACTTGTCGTCAGTCTTTTAATGTGAGCATCTTACTGGGTGTGTAGTAATAGCTCGTAGTTTTAATTTGCACGTGTTTGATTTCATATGCACGTGTTTTATTTTTACTTATTAGTGTGTTTATACTCTGCCCTATTCTGAGAAGGATTTTAGGCGGTTAATTTGTGTTCTTCTTTTTTCTGTGCAGCCTTATATCACAATCTGCTTTCAAAGTATTTAAGAAATGTTTGTGTACTTTGTTTTTCAATGGCTGCATAGCTTTCCAGCATGTGAGGGCATCACATCCCTTCTTTTGGCTGTTTCAGGCAATATAGCACTCAGGTTAGGACCGTGGGCCCTGGAACCAGAGGTCAGGGCTTGAAGAGAAGGTGATTTACTCTCTCTGGGCCTCTGCAAAACCTTGCCAGGTGCTGCCAGTGTTGAATAAGAAAAATGCGTGTGAAAACGTTAGAGGAGAGAGTGAACAGGGCGTGCTGCTTCCTGCTGTAAACCACGTTACCACTGTGCATAGAGCTTTTTTCTCTATTTAGGATTACTCCTTTAGGATCAATATTCCCAAGTGAAATGACTGGGTCTGCAGATGCGAGCATTTTGAAGAATCTTGCTCTCCGAAATGCACCCATTCACTCTCCTACCAGCAGCCCACGAGAGTGCCCATGCCACCACATCGTTCCTGGAAAGCAGTGACTTTTTACCAGAGCAAAGCCTCCCGTCTACAGTGAGAGAAGCCGCACTGCTGGGTGGTGACTCAGCAATTGCTCCTCGCAGCTGCTGCAGGGACCCGGGCCGCAAACCTGGGATCAGTTAGCTACTGCCACAGTTATGCTGTGTAACAAACCAGCCCCGGGGGTCAACGGCATGCACTCACAAGCATTTATTTCCTACTCTTGATTTTGCGGGTTGGCTGGCGTGGCTCTGCTTCATCCTGCAGGTGGGCCAGGCAGCTGTGCTTCATGTGTCTCTCGTCCTCTTCTGGGGACTGGCGGGGACATGCTTGTCTCTGGGTGAGGGCAGGGGCTGGGGAGACAGCACAGCTGACTGTAACCCATTTCAAGTTTTTGCCTGTGTTGTATCTGCTAACAGCCCATTGGCCCAGTCCAGGGGCGAGAAGTGCATCCTACCCACCATGAGGCTGTGGCAAGCGTGTGAGGTCAGGGAAGGGGGAAGATTGGGGCCGGTAATTCAGTCTACCACTCCTTTTGTTTTGCTCCTTTTGCTTTCTATTGTTGTAACTTAAGTTTCTTCTTTCTCTTAAATTGAGACACAATTGACATATAGCATTATATTAGTTCCAGGTGTACAACATAATGATTCAGTATTTGTATATATTGTGAAATGATCACCACAATAAGTCTAGCTAACATCCATCACCAGACATAGTTACAAATTTTTTTTCTTGTGATGAGAACTTTTAAGATTTACTCTCTTAGCAACTTTCAAATACACAATATGGTATTATTAACCATAGTCACTATGCTGTACATGACATCAACAGGACTTATTTGTTTTATAACTGGAAGTTTCTACTTTTTGACCCCCTTCTCGCATTTCTCTCGCCTCCCCTACCCCGACTCCCCACTTCTGGAAACCACCAATCTGTTCTTTGTTGTTTCTATGAGCTTGTTTTTTAAAAATTACTTTTTAGATTCTACATATAAATGAGATGGTATGTTATTTGTCTTTCTCTGTCTGACTCATTTCACTTAGCATAATGTCCTCAAGGTCCATCCATGTTGTCACAAATGGCAAGATTTCATTCTTTTTTTATGACTGAATAATACTCCATTGTATACACACACACACACTCCACACTTCTTTGTCTTTTCCTCCATCGGTGGGCACTTGGGTTGCTTCCACGTCTTGGCTACTGTGAATAACGCTGCAGTGAACGTGGGCTGCAGATGTCTTTTCAAGTTAGTGTTTTCGTTTTCTTTGGATAAATACCCAGAAGTGGGATTGCTGGATCGTATGGTAGTTCTATTTTTAATTTTTTGAGGAAGCTCCAAACTGATTTCCACAGTGGCTGCACCAATTCACATTCCCACCAACAGAGCACAAGGGTTCCCTTTTCTTCACACTCTCACCAGCGTTTATTATTTCTTGTGTAAAAGAAGTTTCTTTGTTGAATTTGAGAGGATGAAAAAGAGATTTCTGTTTAACTTAATATGTTGATATATTAGCAATTCTTGTCAGGGGCCAGCCCTGTGGAGGAGTGGTTAAGTTTGTGCGCTCCGCTGCAGCGGCCCAGGGTTTTGCCAGTTTGGATCCTGGGCGCAGACATGGCACCGCTCGTCAGGCCACGTTGAGGCGGCGTCCCACATGCCACAACTAGAAGGACCTGAAACTAAGATATGCAACTATGTATTGGGGGGATTTGGGGAGAAAAAACAGGAAAAAAAGACTGGTGACAGTTGTTAGCTCAGGTGCCAATCTTTAAGAAATTCTTGTCTTTCATATTTGAGCAACTCAGCTCTCTTTTTAAGAGAACCTGTCAGGATACAGCTCTTCCTGTACAGTTCCTGATTATATGTGATCTCTCTCCCACCCCAGGAAACTCCCCTGGAGCATGATCTGATTTTCTGCAGCAGAAAGAGCGCTGAAAACCATACGTAATAATTTAAACGGATCTCTTAGATGTGCTCCCCACCTTACCTCTGTCCTTGAGTGAGTTCAAAACACAAAATTTATAAATACTTTCATTAATCTAAAAAAGAAAAACTGATTAACTAGTCCAATTATTTAGTGAATCAGTACAGTTTTTTTAAAATTCCAAATTAAGTTATTTTCGGAAGTGTGGCAGTTCTAACCGGATTCTTCATGAAAAAGATCTGCTCTTGCAGTTGGACAATAATGTGTGCATTTCGAGTGTGATCTCTCCTCTTTCCCTCGCTGCTGCTCCATTAACCCTGCAACCATTCCCCCACCACACTAGGTTCATTTGAGATTTTCATTCCAGATTGAAATTTAACTTTTTTTTAACCTAATGCATCAACTCTAAGTTTTTACTTCATTTCCCCCTCCATCACTTATTGTTCTATCTTCCACTTTCTTGGATTCTTTTGGGGGAAGCTTATAGGTGGTATGAACCTGCACATGCTTGAAAATGTCTTTATTTTGCATCCCACGTGCAGGCCAGTTTGGCTGGGTGTTGGATTCCAGGTAAAGTGACTTTTCCTTCCGAGCATTAGAGAAATTGTTCTCTCTCCCAGCATGCAGTGCTGGTGATGGAGATGTTGGGTGTCAAGCTGATTTTCGTTCTACTGTCATAACTGGTTTTCTCTCTTTGAAAGCTAGTGGGATTTTCCTTTCATCCTTGGTATTCCAACATTTTACCACAATATGTCTAGATCTTTGAAATTCTATTTTACTTTTCATTCACTCCCATTAGTATTCAATGAACACTTTCAGTCTGCAGGCTGGTGTCTTTCTTCAGCTCCAGAATCCTCCCCCACCGTCCCAGGATTTTTTTGAGTACTTCTTCACTCCCATTTTATCTTTCTCTTCTTTTGGAACTCCTATTAGGCAGATATCAGAATTTCTAGGTCTACCTTTCACATCTCATGACTTCTAACCCACATTTTCTATTTCCTCGTCCTTTTACACTAAGCTTTAGGATAATTCCTTGGTTTGAGCTTCCATGTCACTAATTTCCCCTTAGCTGTGTTTAGTTTGGTATTCACCCCATCTATTGAATTTTTGAAGTTAACCTTCAGTTTTTGCCATTTGCAATTAATTTTTATGGATGAAATAGCCTCTATTATCTCTCTGAAGACAGAAATTATAATTGTTGTAATGTCCTTATTTTTCTCTATTGATTTCCTTTGGTTGTAGGTCTCCTGTGTTACGTTTGGCGTCTTTTCATCATGCTGTTGGTTTTTCTCAAATGTTTAGAGATTCTAGGTCATCTGCCCATCTTTGTACCTAAGAATTCCTTTTAGCTCGCTTCTTCTATTTATCATACCTGCCTTTGATGATTCTTGGGGTGGGGCAGGCTGTATTATTCAGAGGGTTAGGCGTTCCTTCCTGGGGGGTCAGTAGTCACTGGGTGTACTGTCTTGCTTCTTTGGAGCAAGTATTCACACTCTCAGATTTAGCTTGGGGGCAAATGATGTGGTCAAATGATGGTGATCTTTCTCATTTTCTTGTACTATTATGGATTTCGTTTTCCTTTCCTTTTCTTTCCCCTTTTTGCTTCTTCTAATTAAACAAGACTTTTCTGTCATTTATGGAATTTTGGTTAGGAGGGAGGTCAAATGGGGGTGCTTGGTCCTCCATCTGGCTCTGCTCTGCATTTTTAGCAAAACGACTAAGTTTGGAAGTTTAAAACTAACGACATTAGGGCTGAGAGATTGCTTAATGTAAATATATTTCAGCAGAGTTAATGAAAACTTGGAGTGCTTACAAAGTTGGATATATTACATGTGTGACAAATTATATATAAACCAGATTTCATTTCCTGTTTTTTTTTAATCGGCAAAGGAAAAATGGCAAGAAAACCAAATCTCCTATATTTTAGCTACACATTTTAAGAGATAATGCATATTTAAACATTTTCAGCATTGCTGTTAAAATGAATAAAACTTTGCAATAAGATCCCCCCAAAATATAAAGTTGTAGACAGTGGTGAGCCCCTCGTTCGGACATGGTCCTGGCTCTGCCTCAGAGGGCCCGGCGGCCTCAGGCTGCTGCTGGTAGCAAGTGCAGGGCCGTTTCTCTCACTTGTCTCTCATCACTATGGTGATTCTCATTAAATAGAGTGAGCAGTCCCGACCATGGGCACTGGCGCCTGATTTGGCATTTTATCTGCGACTGTCAGTTTCCACAAAACAGCAGCCATCTAATCAATAGATATCTGTCAAGTGCCTACTATGTGCTTGGTCCTAGAGACAAAAGACAAATGCTTTCCCTCAAGGAAGAAAAGCCAAAATATGTAGATTCCATGGGTCATCCAGCATGTGGAGCCCAGCTTTGCATGTTTTTGTGGTTACTGAATGTAAAAATATTTTATGTTTGTGTAGATATAATCCTTTAAAAAAAATTATGTTTAATTTTCAAATGGGAGGTACATAACAGGGTTCAAAGATCAAAACGACATGAAAAATTGTCCCCATCCACTCTCTCTTCCTCTTCTATCACCCTCTAGATAACCATTTCTATTAGATTCTTCTTTATACTTCTAGTGTTTCCTTATACAATTATATATGGATATGCATTTTAATTTTCCCTTCCTAGAAAGGATGGCATTGCAATATCCTTACCGATATATCCTGGAGATCTTTTCACACCATCCATAGCGATCTCCCTCATTGCCTTTCATGGCTCTTAGTGGTCCCCTATGCAGATGTATCACAATACATTAACTGGTCCCCTACTGAGGGCCACTTGGGATGTTCCCAAGCTTTTGCCATGACAATGAATGTCCCAATGAACAATCTTATATGTCTGCTACTTGTATGCATGCAGGGCTGTTTGTGGAATTGACTTCCAGAAGTGAGATCAGTGCAGCAAAGGGTACTGTCTGGGTTTTGCCAGCTGTCCCTTTACAGGGGTTAAAGAGTCTAGCCCTCTCCCAGCCACATCTTAAGCTCCTCTTTCTCCTGGGTGAGAGGATTTCTAATCCTTTCTTGTCTTCTGGTACCAATAATGCTTCACCCTTCCTCGCAGGGCTGTATTTGTTCTCAGGGGTTATCCCCGTTTCTATCAGAACGAGTGCAGCTGACCATCAGCAGACCATATGTTATCTAGTTCTTGCTTTGTCAGCGCCAGATGAGGAATCATTGAAGGGAACCCAGCATGTTTAAGGGGTGATGTGGAGCACACAGTGGCGGGGGGGCCGGTTCAAGCTGCTGAGCAGTAGGAGGAAAGATCAGGGGCAGGCTGTGGAGGGTTTGGGCTGCTGTACGCCAAGAGCTGTGGAGTTTCCTGCAGGCAGTGGACAGCCACTGAAACCTTCAGAGCCGAGGGGGAGATGGTTGGAGCCACGTTAGGGCAGATTTTACTTCCAGTGACCTCAGGATGGGAAAGAGACTAGAGATCGTCACTTTTAATTCTTACATGTACCTGCTGTGGCTTGCCATGGTAGTAAGTGTGTAATATTGCTATTTAGCAGTTGTCTGATATAGCACATAGAGGGGTTGCAGGGGAGAACTCCTTAGCCAGCAGGGGTAGTTTCTCTATTATGCTTTCTGATTGGAAGGAGTGAGAGGCCACTTTCCCTCTTGGCTCCCCAAGGGCGGTCCTCATCATTGTCATTTGATGCACAGCAATGGAACACCATGAACCACTTCAAGTTCAGAGAGCCTTTGAACCAAGGTTCTTATTTTCTAATCTTGTGATTTTATTTCCCACCTTCGACGGACAGGCAGTCCTTATGGGGCAATGTCTTGCCCCAGACACCGTGAAGAGTGGGTGTCAGACCCGAGAACAGAAGGCCAGCCTCTTGAGGTTTCGCTCAGCTGTTTTCTATCCACCAAGTGGCCCTGCCAAACCCTGTCGCCTGGCTCCTTGCGGGTGTGAGGAGCCGTGATGCTGTGTGCGGTTTCCATGGCAGTGCGCGCGGAGGCCGGCGGAGCAGGCAGCCAGGTGGCTTGATAGCTCGCTCGCTTGCTGGGCACTGGCTCACCTGCTTTGTTGTTGGCAGCTGTCCCCTTCGCTCCTCTTCATTCCTGGAGGCTTAGAATGACTTTTGCTACTCCCTTTATAAGTCTGGTCTCTGTGTGAGAGAACCTTAACGTTCTGAGCTTATGTAAACTGCGACTTCATCTCTAAGCCATTGAAGGGAGGCATTCAAAATGCAGGGGTGGAAACCACCGGGAGCAGCAGGGCGGGTCTCTGAAGCAGGCCAGCCCTGGGAGGGGAGGCCGTTCTGGTGGCCGAGCCCCCTGCACGGGCCCTGCAGGACGCCTCCACCGCCGCGGAAGAGGCTGGGCGAGGGCCACAAGATCTCTTCACGGATGTCATTGGCGCCCGGCTGTGAGAATTCAGGGTCTGCCCAACTTTGTTACATCTGATCTCTTCATTTAATTAACTCCAGAAGACTGTGCTCGTTGTAGTTACTTGCCACAGCACAGACATGTCAGTTTAATAATTGTCCATCGTTCTCCAGTGAGGATGCATTATCACAGGATTATAGGAGTCCCGTCATGTGAGGGAAGTGAAGGATCTCAAATGGAGAAGGATGGCAGTCAGGGCCAAGTTTACCCGCGCTTTCTCAGCAGGTGCTCCCGGCGTCCATGTCAGCAGGCTGTGGCTGCTGTGCTTGCAGCCCAGTGGTGTCAGGAGCGGCCCACGCGGCAGGTGTGGGACCCTGTGGGCTCTGCCCAGCAAGGCTGCCAGGCTTGGGCTCTGCCCTTGGGATGAGTTCTGATGGACCAGGGCCTTATCTAAGGAGTTAATGCTTAGAAGAATCCCCAGCAGGGCGGAGACAGAGGCTCGGGGTCAGGGACAAGGACTCTGGCTCCGGAGATGGAGGTGCTCCGGTGGATTCCATCCAGTAGTCATGACGGTGCGGATGGCAGGGACATGGGGCCAAAATAGCTCTTCCCAATGGCTTAAGACCCTGAGGCAGTGGCCCTGAAGCCACGTGTTCTTGGACACAGTGAAGGCTCAACAAACAGAGTAGAACATATTTTAGTATCAAGAGCCACTGGGCAACTAAAAATAAAACTCAGTTTAAGCCCATATATGAGTCAAAGCAGATTTATTTACTTTTATTAAGGGGCAAAATATTCTTTGTCCTAACCATCTGCAGTTAAGCCATGAAGAGAGACAATGAAATTCCCTTTGGTAAACCCGCAGACTAATTACATGCATTTCTTTGATTCCATGTTATGACCAGAAAAAGGAGGAGAGAAGGGAAGAGTGGATAAAGCAGTCCATTCCATGACTCCTTGAGCAATTACTTTTTGAGCACTTAGGACGTTTTTCAGCTCTGAAGTAGGAACAGGTTGAAGACAGACCGAGCCTTCACCCCCAGGGGCTGGGTTAGCTGGCAATTCCAGGAAGCAAGCTGCCAGTGAGGCGACAGCTGGAGGCCTGACGACCGGGGCTTCACAGATGAAGTGGTTGAGGGGAGGGAAAGTTGAAGAAGAGTTGCAGAGGTGAGAGAGGGAGGCCCATTCCAGGCACAAAGCTGAGGGGGACAGTGGCTGGAGTGAGAGGTTGGTGAGAGATGGATAGAGCCCGCTAGCCTGGGGATGTGGGCTCCATGCTTTGCAAGGGAGAGGCCTTGAAACAGGGCAGATGGGTTTCTCAGGGATCACAGGGCTAGGGGGTGGAATGGGGAGGACGAGGCTGCAATGGGGACAAGGAGTCCACTGGGCCGGTTGCTGCTGAAGCTAGAGGGAGAAGAGGCAGGGGCGCAAGGTGGAGGCCTGGGAGCAGATTCGACAGACCCCTGGGATGGGCTGGCTGCCTGGGTGTAGGAGGAGAGAGAGGGAGGAGCCAGGTCAGAGCTCTGGGCTGCTGGCTCGGGCAGTGGCAAGGCAGGCAGTGCAGTCCCCAGGGTGAGGACCGGGGCGGGGCGGGGGTGAGCACCTGTGTAGATGCAATGGTGGTGGCAGAGGGAGGGAGATGGTGAGCTTGAGTTTAGTTAATTGTATTAGATAGTGTATTAGTCAAGGCTCTACCAGAGAAACAGAACAAGCGTCTATATTATACAGAGAAAGAGACAGAGAGAGTTCTTTATTGCAGGGCATATGTGAATGTAGGTCTGCCTGGGCAAGTCTGAGGTCTGAAGGGCGTGCTGTGAGGAAGGACAGGCTGGAACCCTTAGGAGGAGCTGACACAGTCTGCAGGCAGGATTCCTTCTTCCTCAGAGAGCCTCAGTTTTTCTGTAAGGCCTTTCATCCAATTGGCTGAGGCCCACTCAGATTATCAAGGGTAACCTCCTTTACTTAAAGTCAACTGATTGTCGTGGTGAATTGCATCTGCAAGGTGACTTCACAGTGACATCTAGATCAGTGTCAGACTGAATAACTGGGGACTGTGGCCTAGCCGTGCTGACACATAAACCTAGCCGTCACATGGGCTGGCCCTGTGGCCAAATGGTTAAAGTTCTGTTTCAGTGGCCTGGGGTTCGCGGGTTCGGATCCTGGGTGTGGACTTACTCCACTCATCAGCCCTGCTGTGGTGGCATCTCACATACAAAGTAGAGGAAGACTGGCACAGATGTTAGCTCAGGGCTAATCTTCCTCACCAAAAAAAAAAAAAACAAAAAACCCAACAACAAACCCTAGCTATCACAGATAGCAAACCATGGGATCATGAAATATTCCAGAAATAAAAGATGAGTAAAGAGTGTGTTCTTGTTATCCCAAACTCCTGGAACTTCCCCCCAGAGGAAACCACAGTGAAGAGTTTCTGTGTCTCCACCCACAGATGGGAGAGGGATCTGGACAGGAAACGGGCTCTCGGGGTCTTTAGCTTTTGGGTAGGAGGCAGAGCCAGGGGACTGGGAGAGAGCAAGAAGCCAGGCTGAGTGAGCAGCAGAGGGACAGACTGTGGGGCTGCTGGGAGGACGGCGTTCTCTGCCCCTGTTCTGGCTGGTAAAGGGGAGAAAACACCTTGCCACCCCTCCCTGCTGTGAAGTAGGGGCCCTGCTGAGAGCAGACCCAGGGGGTGTTGAGGACGGAAGGGCCAAAGCTTCTATTCTGTGCTGCCGCGAGTAGAGGCCGAGGTCCTTGCGCTTTGCTTAGGGTTCACCTCAGTGAGTCTCTGGGGGAGCGGAGGTTGTTCTGGAGTCTCACGTGGGATTGTGTACGGGAATCTGAGAATAAGGGGCTGGCACTGTGGGAGAAGAGAGGAGGAGATCCAGCCCAGGCTGAGAGGAGGTGTGAGGAGCAAAGACGGCCAGTGAGACCTTCCCAGAGGGGCTTCTGCAGACAGTGTCTACTACTCAATTCTGTGCTGATCCTGTTGTACACAACGGTGGGCTCCCCATCACTCCAGACCCTGGAAGGACAGTCAGCACAGCAGGACTAAATGTCTCCTACGGGCATGTTGAAGTCTGGGCACTGTGTTGGGCTCCTGGGAGTTGCAGTGACCCTTCGAGGTCCCCTGGTCCCTTCCTTGGAGCAGGGTCTTTCTTTCAGAGCCCCCATCACATGGGAGTCCAGGGCACTTGCAGGGATGACCTTCACCGCTCTGCCAGAGCACTTCAAATGGCAAGAATATTTCCCCTTATGAGCAGCCTGTCTCCTGGACCTGGAATTGCATATTTCTGGCTTGTCTTCTGAGGCCAGGGGAACAAGCCCTCTGGCAGCTCTTTATGTAGCTCCTCATGGAGATGGTCCTCCTGTCTGCTGTGCTCTCTTTCCCAGGCCTTCTTTCTTGGTCCCCTCGGCTGCTCTGATGACAGGTTTCAGCCTCCCACTGTCTTGGGTACACTAATTCAAAAGTGCTTATGTTCTGTAATAAGGCATTTGTCTGGTTTTTATCTTGGCTTCCTGAGATGAAGCTTCTAGACCCTTAGAATTTTTCGAGTGACAGAATGCCTTTGTTGCTCATGGCGGCCTTTGGATCACACCAGAGTTTATGCTAATGAGGTGACTTGAGATGGGCACTGATTGTACCAGGAAGACCAACCACATGTATAGAGGGTTGGGACTTGGAGTCGTGGGATATCAGCCCCACCTCCTGACCTCTGGGGACGGAGAGGGGCTGGAGAATGAGTTTAATCACATGGCCGATGGTTCAATCAATCATGCCTACGTAACGAGGCCCTAAGGAAAACTCTGGACACTGAGGCTCAAGGGGGCTCCCTAGTTAGTGCACACCTTGGTGTGCCAGGAGGGCGATGTGTCCTGATTCCAAGGGCAAGGACAGAGAAGCTCTGCATTTGGGTCTTTCCCAGACCTTGCCCTAAGTGTGTCCTCATTTGGCTAGTCCTGAATTGTATCCTTTATAATAAAACTGGAAGTCTAGTACTTTCTTGAGTTCTGTGAGTTATTCTAGTGAATTACTGATCCCAAGGGGGCCAAGGGAACCCCCAAATTTGTCACCAGATGGTCAGAAGTGCAGGTGGCCTAGGGACTCCTGAACTTGCAGCTGGTGTCTGAAGTGAGAGAAGGCTTGTCGGGGTCTGTATTTTAACCTGTGGACCTGGTGTAACCCCGGTGGTTAGCAACAGAACTGAACTGCAGCATTGCCCCCTGGATCAACAACCCCAGGAACAATGTGGTACTGAGTATGCAAGAGGGTAGTGACCTCTGCTTCTTGGTGAGGAAGACACCACTAGTGCAGGCCAGGTGCCATTAGCACCGTAGCCTTGGATAGCCCTCAGCACCCGCTCACACAAATTATGGCCAAGACTGAGTTACTTGGTGATAAAGCTCTGTGGGGCACCTGGAGGGGCTCAAGCAGGGGCTTGGCAGCAGCTTAGTTCTCGATCTTCCCACTTCTGGTCCTAAGAACCACATGGAGAAACAAAGATCCTGAATCTACTCCTATCCCCAATTAATAAAAGAAAACTCCACCTTCAGTGAATCTAGGAGACGAGGAAAGCTCCAAGTCTCAAATTACGTTTAACTGTAGCCAAAAGCTCTTAAAGCCAGTGGAATCTGCACAGGAAGTCACAGTGGGGCAGCAAGACTGGCAGAGAAGAAGGGGGCATGGGAAGGAGTCAAATGGGTAGGTTCTAGAAAGAGAAGACACCACGCTGAGGAGGAGCCGCTGTGAGCAAAACTGAAAATCAGGGGATGGAGAGAAGTTTGGATGGGCCCGGAGGGGGCCCAGAAGTGGTTAACCCAGGAAGACCCTCTTTGGGAAGAGAGTGGATCCCTTGGAAGGCAAGTGCAGTATCCTTTGGGGGTATTAGCTGCTGGTGAGGGAACTGGAGGGGCTCAGGGCTTGGAAAGGAACCTTCCTTTGGGTTTAGTTTGTCTTCTTTTTCTAGTGTCTTAAGGTAGGTTATTGATTTGAGATCTTTCTTCTTTCTTAATATAGGCATTTACAGCTATAAATTTCACTCTAAGCCCTGCCTTAGCTGCATACCATAAGTTTTGGTATGTTGCATCTTCATTTTCATTCATCTCAAAGTATTTTTTGATTTCCTGTTCGATTCCTTCTTTGACTCATTGGTCAAATAGGAGTGTGTTGTTTAATTTCCACATATTTGTGAGTGTAGGAGGAGCCCTTCTAGACTGATGTCTTGGTTCTGCAGAGGTATAGGGGAAAGAAACTGTTCTTCATAGTCTTAGAGGAGGGAACCCTGGAGGCATGTCCCCCAACACCACCAACACCCATGATTCCCTTACTAGTAGCTGGTCCAAGAAAATAAAACTCTCTCAAATATCAGTAATATAACAGATATAGCTGAAAATTCATACGGAATTCCATAAGAAAAATCCTGAAAAGGAACAACAAAATTTTTCTGCAAGTGAGGAAAACACATCAGAAAAATGTTGCCAAAAGTGGGGGAAAATTGTACATGAACCTTCCAACATGTATTAATAATAATAAAAGGGGCCAGCCCGGTGGTGCAGTAGTTAAGTTCGCATGTTCCACTTCTCAGCGGCCCGGGGTTCGCTGATTCGGATCCTGGGTGTGGACATGGCACCGCTTGGCAAGCCATGCTGTGGTAGGCATCCCACGTATAAAGTAGAGGAAGATGGGCATGGATGTTAGCTCAGGGCCAGTCTTCCTCAGCAAAAAAAAGAGGAGGATTGGCAGTAGTTAGCTCAGGGCTAATCTTCCTCAAAAATAAATAAATAAATAAATAAATAAATAAATAAATAAATAAATAAACCCTCCTTGATGAAGTAGTTACAGCTATGAAGAAAGATCACAAAGCAGAAATTGAAGACCTCAGGGTAGAAATAGCCAGATGAGAGGAAGAGATGGGCAGATAGTTGGTGGACATTGGGGACTGGTAGAAGAAAGGAAAGAAACAGAAGAAAAGATAAAATAATTTCAGAAATGAACACTAAATTAAAAGGAGCTGAAGAGAGAATAGAGCAGAAAGCACAATAAGGCATATAGAGGTTAGAAATGAAGAAAGAGCATGAGATATCAGGAAAAATTGCGAAAGACTTTGACATGGACCAAAAGGATTATTGGGTGTCTTCAATGGAAAACTGCTTTGGAGTGTAATGGAAAACTAAGCACCACCTCTGAATTACTCCCTTCTGGGCTGTTCCTTTCATTGTCTTTGTGCTATTTTATGATTTTGTAAATTATAGGTAACAAATAGCAATGCAAATGATTTTTATCTGTAAACATGCAAATTAATTCTTTCTCATGGTAGGAGTAATTGATCCCCCATTGTGGTAGGCAGAATAATGGCCTCCCAAAAGGTCCACATCTTAATCCCTGTATCTTATGAATATGTTACTTTACATGGCAAAAGGGACTGTGCAGATATGATTAGGATAAGGATCTTGAGATGAAATTATCCTGAATTATCCAGGAGGGCCCAATGTAATCACAAAGGTCCTTATAAGAAGGAGGCAGTAGGGTGAGAGTTAGAGAAGGAGATGTGACAATGGAAGCAGAGGTCATAGTGATGCACAGTTAAGAGCCAAGGAATGAGGGCAGCCCCTAGGAGCTGGAGAAGGTAAGGAAAAGCATTCTCTCCTAAAGCCCACAAAAGGAGGCTTTTAGACAGTAACTACTCTACTCCAGCCAAACACCACAGAAAAAATGGCGGCCCTACCCTGACTCCCATACAGAACAGGCCATGTGGGGAGACTAGAGTTCCATTCTTGCCAGGCAGTAATGAGGTACCCCAATCTATGGACTTCCACCTCCGCTCAGCAGTAACAGGGACCCTTTTGCCTCCCTGTTCAGGTGGAGTCAGAGGAGGCCTAAGAGAGAGACAGGAATTTAACCACTGCTCAGAGGTCATTGGGCCACCTCCTCAAGCTGTCAGTGGAGGCCACATGGGGAGCAGTAATGAGGCACTCCTCCCCAACCAGGCAAGGTGGTATCAATGGAGGCTTAGTGAGGAGCCTGAACTCCCATCCCTGCCCAGCAGTAACAGGGATCCTCTTTCCCTGACCTGAGTGTCAGTGGAGGCTGAGTGGAGAATTTGCACTTCTACCCTACCCGGCATTAATGTGCCAGCACCTCCCTCCCCTGCTGGAGTGATGTTAGAGGAGACCTGCTAAAATACAAGATTTAAATAAGATCCAGAGTCTTATAGCACAATCACCAAAGTGTCCAGGTTTCAATCAAAACTCATGCATCATACCAAGAAACAGAAAGATCTCAACGTGAATGAGAAGGGCAATCAACAGGCACCAACACCTATAGGACACCTATGTTAGAACTATCTGACAAGGATTTTAAAGCAGCCTTCATGACAATGCTGCAATGTGTAATTTATGAATATCTTGAAATAAATGAAAAATAGGAAGCCTCTGCAAAAAAGTAGAAGATATAAAGAAGCACTATGTGGAAAATTTATGACTAAAATATGCAATAACAAAATAAAATCTCAATGGATGGGTGTAACAGCAGAGTGGAGAGGACAGGGGAAAGAATCAGTTAACTTAAAGATAGAGTGATATATACATTACCTAATTTAAACAACAGAGAGAAACAAGACTGGAAAAGAAAAAAAGAACAGAGCTTCAGGGACATGTGGGACTACCAAAAAAGATCTAACATTTGTGTCATCAGAGTCCCAGAAGGAGAGGAGAAAGCAGGTGAGACTGAAAAGTATTTGAAGAAACAATGGCTGAAAAATCTCCAAATTTGGCCCAAAACCCCATAAACTTAGATTCAGAAACTTAGTGAACTCTCAACAGGATAAATCCAAAGAAATCCATGCTGAGACACATCATAGTCAAACATCTGAAAACTAAAGACATAGAACAAAATCTTGAGAGCAGCTGGAGAGAAACAATGTATTACCTATGGGGAAAAATGATTCTAATTATAGCATATTTCTTACCAGAAACCAGGGAGATTAGAAGAAAGTGAAACAATATTTTTCAAGAGCTGAAAGAAAATAATTGTCAACCCAGAATTCCATATCCAGTGAAAATATGCTTCAGGAATGAAGGAAAAGTCAAGACATTCTCAGATGAAGGAAAACTAGGAGAATTTGTTGCCAGCAGACCTACTCTAATAGAATGGATAAAGGAATTTCCCTAAACAGAAAGTTAATGACAAAAGATGGAATCCTGGAACATCAGGAAAGAAGAACAATGGAAAGAACAAAAACGTAGATAAATACAATAGATTTTCCTTTTCTTCTTGAGTTTTCCAAATTTGATGGTTGAAGTAAAAATTATAACACGTCTAATGTGTCTCTCAATGTATCCAGAGATGATATTTAAAACAATTATATTATAAATAGTAAGGGTAAAGGGACATTAAAGGAGGTAAGTTTTCTATACTTCACTCAAACTGGTAAAATGACAAAACCATTAGGTTGTGATAAGTTTTGCCTGCGTAATATAATATCTACAGCAACCACTAGCAAGACCATACAAAGACATACATTCAAAAACACAAGAGATATATCAAAATAGAATTCTAAAAAAGTGTTCAAGTAACCCACAGTAAGGCAGGAAAAAGAAAATAGAGAAATGAATAATGAAGAGAACAAACAGAAAATAATAAAGCGGCAGACTTCAGCCCTAATATGTAAATAATTACATTAAATATAAATGGTCTAAATACACCAGTTACAAGACGGAGACTGGCAAAGTAGATTTAAAAACACGACCCAACCAAATGCTGTTTACAAGAAACTCACTACAAAACTATAAAGATATAGGTAGGTCAAAATACAATGATGGGAAAAGATATGCCATGCAAACATTAATTAAAAGAAAGCAGGAGTGGCTATATTTATATTAGATGAAGTAGACTTCAGAGAAAAGAAAACTACCAGGGACAGAGAAGAAAATTACATAATGATAAAAAGAGCTGATCCACCAAATGAAAGGACAAGTCTGTCAAGAAGACATATCAATCCTAAATGTGCCTGCACAGAGCAACAGAATTGGCACATATGCGTAAGAAAAATCGAAAAACAGGGGCTGGCCCTGTGGCCGAGTGGTTAAGTTTGCGTGCTTCACTTCAGCAGCCCAGGGTTTCACGGGTTTGGATCCTGGGTGCAGACCTAGCACCACTCATCAGGCCACGCTGAGGCGGCGCCCCACATAGCAGAACTAGAAGCACCTACAACTAGAATATACAACTATGTACTGGGGGACTTTGGGGAGAAGAAAAATAAATAAATAAATAAATATAGTTGGCAGTTTACTGTAAAAAGAACTTTCCCTCAAAAAAAAAGGAAAACAGATGAAGGAAGAAATAGACAACTCCACAATTATAGTTGGAGACTTCAGCACCCTTCTTCAACAATTAATAGAATAATTAGACAGAAAATCATCAAAGATACAGACAAATTCAGCACCATCATCAACCAACAAGACCTAATTGACATTTATACAACATTCCACCCACAATAGCCCAACACGCATTTTTCTCAAGCACCCACAGGTCACATACCGAGACAGATTGCATCCTGTGCCATAACACAAACTTCAACAAATGTGAAATAACTGAAATCGTACAGACTGTGTTCTCCAACTATACTGGAATCAAACCAGAAAAATAACATGAGGATCTCCGAACACTTAGAAACCAAACAACGTACTTCTAAATAATCCATGGGTCAAAGAGAAAATCTTAAGGGAAATAAAAAAATACACTGAAAATGAAATATAACGTCAAAGTTTGTGGGATGTAGTTAAAGCAGTGCTGAAATGGAAATTTATAGCATGAAATGCTTACATCCGAAAAAAGAGAAAGTCTCAAATCAGTAATTTAAGTTCTTATTCAACAATTGAGAGAAACAAGAGAAAAACAAATCTAAAGCAAGCAGAAGGAAGGAAATAATAAAGGTAAGATCTGAAATTAATGAAATTGAAAATGGAAACAATAGAGAAAAATCTATGAAACAAAAAGCTAGTTCTTTGATGAATAAATAATCAATAAAATTGACAAAGGAATGGCAATGCTGACAAAGAAAAAAGGGAGAAGAAACAGATTACTAATATCAGGAATAAACAGATCCTACAGACATCAAAAGGATAAAAAGGGAATACTCTGAACAACTCTACATTTATAAATTTGATAACGCAGATGAAACAGGCCAATTCCTTAAAAACACAAATTCCAAAACTCATCCAGTATTAAATAGTTAATTTAAATAGCCCCATTCACTATGAATTCAGAATTTAAAAACGCCCCCAAAAGGAATCTCCAGGGCTGGATGATTTTACTGGTGAATCCCATCAAACATTTAAAGAAGAATTAATACCAATTTTACACAATTTCTTCCAGAAAAAAGAAGAGAGAACACTTTCCAACTCATTTAATGAAGCCAGTATCACCCTGGTACAAAAACCAGACAAAGACAGTGCAAAACAAGTGATATCCGGCCCCCCAACTGCAGGTTAATATATGTCTCCTTCGTGTGTATTGGTGTAATGGATACATCTCCCATGCATGTAGATGAAAAAAATTTTTTCCTGCTAATTTCATTTTTTCAGCTTAATTTAAGTAAAACTGACTTGTAAAATTGTAAGATATTTGAAAAAATTCTTAAAATATTAGCAAATAGAATTCAGCAATATATAAAAAACCATTATATGCTATGACCATGTGGGGTTTGTTCCAGGGATGCAAGGCTGGTTCAACATTCAAAAATCAGTCAATGTAACCTGCCGTATTGATAGCTAAAGAAGAGAAAATCACATGATCATATTAATTGATATAGGAAAAGCTTACTAGATCGTGTAGTAAGTATGTTTAGTTGCACTTCATAAGTATATGTTTAGTTGAACTCGATAAATTTCAACATCTATTCATGATAAAAACTCCCAGGTAACACGGAATGGAGGAGAACTTCTTCAACTTGATAAAGAGCATCTACAAAAAAATCTGTAGCTAACATCATACTTAGTGGTGAAAGATTGGATACTTTTCCTGTAAGATCATAAACAAGGCAAGGAAGTCTGCTCTCACCATTGCTATGCAACACAGGACCAGAAGTTCTAGCTAGCGCAATAAGTCAAGAAAAGGTATACCACTGGAAAGAAAGAAAGAAAACTGTTTCCATTTGTGGATGACTTGTAGAGTCTGCACAGAAAAATCTCAAGTAATCTACAAAAACCTCCTGTAATTAATAAGTGAGTTCAGCAAAGTTACAGAATACAAAGTCAATTGTATTTCTATATACTAGCAGTGAACACACGGACACTGAAATTAAAATTCAGCATCATTTATAACCACTTAAAGAAAAAAGAAATACTTAGGTGTAAGTCTAACAAAACGTGCAAGATGTATATGCTGAAAACTACAAAATACTGATGAAAGACATCAAAGAGGATCTAAATAAATGGAGAGACATGCCCTGTGTGTGGATTAGGAGACTCAACATACTACAGATGTCAGTTCTCCCCAAGCTGATACACAGGTTTAACACAATTGCTATCAAAATCTTAGCAAGTTTTTTTTAAGATATAGATAAGATTATTCTCAAATTTACGTGGCAAGGAACAGGAACAAGAATAGCTAAGTCAATTTTGAAAAAGAAGAATTAAAACAGGAGGACTCATTACCTGGCTCCAAGACTTATTATGTGACCACAGTGATCACGGCAGAGTGCTCGTGGTGAAGGGGTCGGTGGAACGGAACCCAGAACCCAGGGGCAGCCTCAAACAAGTACGGCCAACTGACTTCTGACAAAGTGCGAACGCAGTTAGATGGAGGGAGGGTAGTCTTCCCAACAAGTGGTGCTAGAACAATTGGTCAGTGGTAGGTGAAAAAAAGTCCTTGACCTAAATCATACACTACGCAAAAATTAACTCAAGGGGCAGTCCTGTGGCCGAGTGGTTAAGTTCACATGTTCGCTTTGGTGGCCCCGGGTTCCCTGGTTTGCATCCTGGACGTGGACCTGTGCACAACTCATCAGGCCGTGCTGTGGAGGCATCCCCCATGGAGGAACTAGAATGACTTACTACCAGGATATACAACTACGCATTGGGGCTTTGGGGAGACAAAAAAAGGGAAGATTAACACAGATATTAGCTCAGGGCCATTCTTCCTCACCAAAAAATAAAAACAAAAGTAAAATAAAATTAACTCAAGATGGATTATAAATTTAAGTTTGAAATGTCAAACTACAAAATTTTTAGAAGATAACATGAAAAAATCTTCAGGACCTAGTTCTTGGTGAAGATTTCTTAGACATGACACTAAAAGTACAATCCATTAAAAAAAACTGATAAATCGGACTTCATCAAAATTAAAAACTTTGACCCATGAAAGACCCTATTAAGATGAAAGGACAAATCATAGACTAGGAGCAAATATTTGTAAACCATATACTTGACAAAGGATTTATATCTAGAATATATAAAGTACTCTCAAAATTCAACAGTGAAAAATTCAGTTAGAAAATGGGCAAAAGACATGATGAGACACTTCACCAAAGATAGCCAATAAGCACACGAAAAGATGTTCAAGATCACTAGACAATAGGGAAATGCAAATGAAGAACACGATGAGACATCACTACATATCTATTAGAACAGCTAAAATAAAAAACAGTGACAATGCCAAACGGTGATGAGGACACAGAGAAACTAGATGACACACGTCGCTGGTGGGAGTGTGAAATGGTATAGCCACTCTGGAAAATAGTTTCGCAGTTTCTTGTAAAACTAAACGTGTACTTACCACATGACCTAGAAATTGCACTCCTGGGCGTGTATCCCAGAGAAATGAAAGCTTATGTTCACACAAAAACCTGTACATGATTGTTCAAACCAGTTTTATTTATAATAGCCAAATATTGGAAACAACCAAGCTGTCCCTTGGTAGGTGAATGGTTAAAGAAACCATGGTATTCCATGCCATGGAATTGACTATTTTACACAAAACAACCTGGATGGATCTCCAGGGAATTATGCTGAGCAAAAAAAACCAATCTCATCCACTGTGTGATTCCATTTACATAACATCCTCAAAATGTCAAAATTCTAGAGATTATATTGGTTTCCTAGGGCTGCCGTAACAAATTACCGCAAACTTGATGATGACAAAACGACAGACGTCTATTCTCTCAGTTCTGGAGGACAGAATCTGAAAGGAGGGCGTCGGCGGAGCTGGTTCCTCCTGAAAGCTCTGAGGGAGAATCTGCTCCCTGCCTTTCTCTTCGCTTCTGGGGGCTGTCAGCAATCTCTGGCGTTCTCTGGCTTCTAGACGCCTCACTCCAATCTCTGCCCCTTCTTGACATTGCCTTATCCTCTGTGTGTCTCTGTGTCTCAATCGTCTCTCTCTGACTTTCTCTTATAAGGACACCTGCTGTTGGATTTAGGGCTGACCTGAACTCCAGGATGATCTCATCTTGAGATCCTTAATTATAGTTGCAAAGGCCTTTTTCCCAGATAAGCTCACAGTCACAGATTCTGGGCGTCAGGATTTGGACACATGATTTGGAGGCCAGACTTCAGCTCCCTGTAGAGATGGGAACAGATTAGTGGTTGCCAGAGGTTAGGTATGTGGCGAGAGGGTGGTGGGCATGCCTGTAAAGCAGAGGCTCTAGAGCGAGGCCCTCGTGGGCATGGCTGAGTTCTGGGTCTTGACTGTGGTAGTGGTTACACAGATACGTACACGTGATAAAATGGCGCACATTGCACCAATGCTAATTTTCCTGGTTTTGATATTGAACTGTGGTTAGGTAAGATGTCATCACCAGAAGAATCTGGGTGATGGGTACAAGGGGACCTCTCTGTTCTATCCTCACAACTTCCTGTGATTAATTGTTTCAAAATAAAAAGTTAAAAAACCCTACCCACATACACACACACACACACACAAGTACACACACAAGCAAAGTCTGAAGGCAAATGATAAACTGGCAAAAATATTTCTAACTAATTTCACAAAGGGATAATCTACCTGAGGTAGATATAGAGGGATAGTCTTGAAAGATGGCTGCCAGCAGCTCTTTCCTTCCTTGTGCCCCAAAACATTTCTCCCGTCCAGAGCTAGAGTGTGTTTCCCGTCCATTGAATCTGGCTTGGCCTGTGACTTTCTATGACCAATAGAATGCGGAAATGATGTTCTGTGACTTCTGAGTCCTGGTCTTAAGAGGTCTGGCAGATTCTCTTTGCTCCCTCTTAAAAGGCAGCCACCATGAGAAGGCTGACCTCGTGAGATGACCGTACCGTGAAGAAGCCCAAGCTGGCCACGTGAGGAGGCCACTGAGGGGGCACTGAGGCACTGCACGAGTGAGTAAAGGCTGGGACTGCCCAGCTCAGTCCAGCTGCCAGCAGAAGGCAGCTGAGTAAGCCCAGCTTGTGGCAACTGGAGAAGAACGACCCAGCTGAGCCCACTCAACCCACAGAATCCTGAGGAATAATAAATCATTGTTGTTTTAAGCCACTCAGTTTTGGAGTGGTTTGTCACATGGTAAAGAGTTCTGATCACCAATTCCAACATGGTTTTTTTTCTCACATCACCAAGCAAGCAATTCTCTGACACCAGCCGGGTGTCCTACAACCCAACTCGATTCTGACCCTATCTACCTGGAGGTAGTGTCAGATCCCACAGGTGAAAGGCTGAGTCCCACAGGACTGCCCTGCGTGCCACCTCCCAGCTCAGACACCAATCACAACTCCAGTTTGTCACCTATGCTTCTGATCGATTGGCTACAAATTGGAGGGTCCCATAACTCTTCCACGGGTTCGATTAATTTGCTAGAGTGGCTCATAGTACTCAGAGAAATATTTTGCTTTCTAGATTACCGGTTTATGATAAAAGGATGGAACTCAGAAACAGCCAGATGGAAGAGATGCATAGGGCAAGGCATGGGGAAAGGGCCTGCAGCTTCCATGCTCTCTCCAAGCGCCACTCTCTCAGCACCTCCAGGTGGTCACCAACCCGGCAGCTCTCTGGACCCAATCTTTCTGGGTTTTTATGGAGGCTTCAGCACATATCCTGATTGATTAAATCATTGAACACTGGAGATTGATTCAATCTCCCGCCCCCGCCCTTCCCACAGAGGTCAGGGGGTGGGACACAAAGTTCCAACATTTTAGTCACTAGGTGGGGTCCCCTGGCAACCAGCCCTCATCCTTTAGGTGCTTCTCATTAACATAACAAAAGACCCCTTTGTCACTCTCAGCACTTAGGAAATTCCAAGGATTTTAGGAGCTCTGTGCCAGAAATGGGGACAAAAGCCAAATATATATATTTCTTCTTATAAATCTTAATATCACACATAGAAATAGATAATTTAAATAGAGCTTTTTCTTTTGTTTGAAAACAACCAAGAACTCAATGAAAAATGGGCAAAAGAAAGAAATGGTTCCTAGAGAGAGACAGACAAATGGTCCTTAAATATCACGAGATGCTCAATCTCACTCATGGGAGAAATGCAAATTAAACAGCACTTGGGCACCATTTCTCACAAATCAGATTGGCAAGAATCCAAAATTTGAAAGGGCGTAGTTGATGTGGCTGGAAGGAAGCAGCTTTGGTGGTGGCAATGCAAAGTTGCACAGCCCTCTAAAGAGCAGTGGGCATTTCTTATAAAAAACTCCAATGCATTTATCCTTTGACCCAGCAATCCCAACTCTGAGAATCTATCCTGCAGATAGCCATGCATGGGCGCCACATGGCCGGGGAAGCAGACTATACTCTACGGCATTGTTCATTACGACAAAGGACTGGAGAGAAGTCCAGGGTCTGTGAAGAGGGAACTGCTTAAATAAAAATGAACCACCGCTGGAAGAAAGAAAGAGGATGTACTACAGGATATAGTAAGTAAAAAAGGAAGGCGCAGAATCGTGTGTAAATTATGTTATCTTTCTGTAAGAAAAGGATGGAAAATAGGAATAAATGTATTTGCATTTCTTTGTATTTGCATAAGGAAATGCAGAAAAAATACACAGAAAACTAAGGAAAATGCTTACCTACAGGAGTTAGAATTCTCTGTATATTTTTATACCTATTTTATACCTCTTAGTGTCGTTTCGACTTTTGAACCAATGTGAACATATAGCATGTTAAAACCAGTTCGGGAGGTGAGGGGGTGTGGGGACGGAGAATGACTGTTGACTGTGGATGGGGTTTCTCTTAAGGAGGCTGAAAATGTTCTAAAATTAGATGGTGGCTATGGTTGCACAACTCTGTGAATATGCTCAAAGCCACTGAACCGTACACTTTAAATGGTGAATCGCGTGGTATGAAATATATCTCGAATGTTGATTGACCATCAGCAAGTCTAGCAGTGAATTCACCACACCGCTAGGCAGAGGGAAGAAATAGTAGACGATATTCTCTATAGACGCAGAAAAATAATTTGATAAAATTCAAAAACAGTTCATGACTGGAAAATAAAACCAACCAAACGCTTGGCAAATTAGTAACAGAAGAGGGTGTACACTGACGGCCTATGGCAAATGGTACACTGGCGGATGAAAGGCTAGAGGTAGTCCTTGGCCAATCAGGAATAAGATCAGACGCCCAGTGTGCTGTTTCCACCCACTATTGTCCCCGAGGTTCCCACACAGCTCAAAGAAGAAAAAGAAATACAGTGTATAAGGATTAGAAAAAAAGGAAAGCAAATTTTAAGTATTGTCTGATGATACGATTATACAAATGGAAACTACCTCTGCCCAAATTTACAGACAGATGAATGGAATTAATTAGGTAGTTTAGTAAGTCGCTGGATATATAATCAATAAACAAAAATCAATTGCCTTTCTATGCTCCAAAAAATAATGAAAACAAATCAATTTACGAAAGCAAGAAAAAATATGAGATGCTTAACAATTAAGCCAACAAATGTTTTGCAAGGGACTTGTAAATGTCACGATTTCAACAGCCTTGTGTTCAATGCAAACATGACAACGGAGGAGAGAAGAGACCGAGCCTGGGCTGGCGCCTCAGACCTACTGCATAGCCTTCTGCTGTGGGTCTCTGTATCAGCCTCCATGACAGAGTCAGGGTGTCTTGAGTTAAAGAGAATATTAAGTAGAGGGTATAGGAAGCTCCCCACCAGGGACCTCCCTAGAAACTGGGCTTCTTCATCCTGCCTTCTCTGAGTTATAGCTGGCAATGCTGACCTAGCCAGAGTGTCTCCAACCACACCTGGACAGGTCACCCTCACCAACATGCCTGCTGGGTCCCAGGGCCATAACAGGTGTTGGCAGCCAGCTTAGGATGTTCCCACCTCACACTTTCACATATTTTTTTTTGGTGAGGAAGATTGGCCCTGAGCTAACATCCATTGCCAATCTTCCTCTTTTTGCTTGAAGAAGATTGTTCCTAAATGAACATCCATGGCAATCTTCCCTTATTTTGTATGTGGGACACTGCCACAGCATGGCTTAATGAGCAGTGTCTAGATCCTCACCTGGGATCCAAAGCTATGAACCCTGGACCGCCAAAGCAAGCAGAGCATGCAAACTTAACCACTATGCCACTGGCCTGCCCTCCTCCCCTACATATTTTTAAGATGAATTTTATTTTGTGAATAGCTAATAAATTTGTATTGTTAACTAAACAAAACAAAGCAAAACAAAAACCTTGATGGCAGGTGATGACGGGACCCAAAGCACGGAGTAGGAAGCAGCGTGCTTGGACTGAGGTCACTGGTGTCTCAGGCCCCGTCCCAGCGTCCCTCTCTTTTGTGGTTATCTCCTGCCCCATCTTGGGCCTGCCCTCACTCCCCTCTTTGTCCTTTGACCCTGTCCCCTACAAAACCTCTGTTCTCTGGCAACCTCCTAGACGCAGGAAAAAGAACAAAGACAGCATTTTTTTGAACAGCCTCTCCACCTGAAGACCACCTCAGCTCCTTGTGTCCTCTGGGCCGTATGGGGACAAGAGGCCTGTGGTGGGTCTTCCTAACCTCCAGGGAGGTTTTCCCCTTGCCTGCCATCCTGAGGCTCAGCCCCACCCCGTGAACCAACAGTGTCCTCCCTCCATGTGGGACAGCAATGGCAGACCTAGTCTGTCATGGCTGTCTGCACCAGGGGACCCCAAAGAGGAGGGTGGGGTGCAGGGGAGAGGAGACACTCAGAAGGGTGCAGTCCTGTTCCGGGGCAGACGGGGAGGAGTATTCTGGTCTAACAGCAGCGCCTGCAGAGGCATATTTGGGGCCCACATTTCAGACACATCCTTCAAAGCCACCGTTCTCAGGAACGCATGGTCCGGCCCTGCAGATGGCACAGCCCTATGGCACTCACAGAGCATTTCGCCCGCCATGGGCGCTCTCTCCTGGGGGCCTGTGAGGCACGCGGAAGGGCTTTGAGCGCTTCCTCTTGTTTGGGTGGCTGAAAGCTCAGGGTCCCAGGATGGGGATGCCTGGCAGCAGAGATCTGGCAGCAAGCCAGGAGCCTCACCACTCGTCCCAGGCTGTTGGGTCCTGTTCAGGGACCCTTGGACCTTGGTAGAGATGGTGGCTAGTTGCCACCGTGGGCTTGGGGCCAAGCCTGGAGCAGGGCTGGAGGCTCTGCTCACCCAGCCTCCTGTCATGTGGTCCAGTGTCTATCTGAACTATATGCTATGCAGATGCCAGCTGGCCAGAGCAGCATCCCAAATTGTCCAGAGCAAAAAGGTGGCTCACTGTCATCGCAGCTCAAATTTCAGGCGTGGGCAGTGGGCTCGGGTTGATGACAGGGACAGGGAGAGGGGCTCTTCCTCTGGGGGCTGGTGGATTAGCGACAGCACTTAGGAGCTGGGGTGTCCTTGCCCTTCAGATCAAGCACCGTCATAGAATTTAGCATTTTCATCCTGATTGGAATTTGTGGCTTATTTCTGCTACCAGCACCATCCCGGCCAGGGCGACTCAAATGTCAAGATCTATTTTTCAGGTGCATAAGACACCAAAGATCACAGCCGTCTGGAAGAGTGAATTTTAATTAGCAAAGGGATCCCATGAAAGCTCCCCAGCCCTGAGGAGACAGCCCTCCAGGCTTTGTTCAGCCCTGGGTGTCCATTACCGACTCAGATGGCTGGCGATAGCGTCCAAAGGGCCTCAGGACTGCATTAGTGGGAACTGGGTTTAACTTTCAAACCTTATCTGTTAAGTCCCAAATGCCAAATACCTCTGGAGAAAGGAGGAGGCCCAGAGAAAGGCACTTTCTGAATAGCTGGTAGTGTAGTGTTGCCCCAGAGCCTTGCATGCACTGTGCTTCCTTAGTACCTAATTACACAGTGTAGGACGAATTTGTCATCCCATAGGAGGGCTTGGGGGCCCTTACCAGTTCTTACCTCCCTTTCTCTCATGCTTGCTTTCTCTGCTCCCACTTTTTGCCTCCTAGGCGCTGCCAGGGAAAGCCGAGGACGCTCCTTCTTTGTCACCAGCAAAGACTCATTCAGTTCAGTGACAGCCCAGCCAGTCCTACCCTGGTGGCTGGACACTCAGAGGTGAGCGGGGAGGTCTGGACCTTTGAAGAGCTCACAGCCTCCTGACATGTAAGCAAGCTGGCTGTGACGTGGAATGACAAGGTGCCCTCTTACAGCATGACTGAGGGAGGCAGCGAACGCAGACGAACACCTGAGGAAGCTGTATGAGCGTGTGTCTTGGGAAGGTGGTGAGCTCATTAAGTAATAGGTGGATTTTAGAAGATGAATAAGACTTTACCGGGCAAAAGAAGGGGTATTACTATCTACATTACAGAAGTGAAAGAGATTATAAAGGAATACTATGAATACCTGTTTGCCAATAAATTAGATAATTGAGGTGAAATGAACAAATTTCTAGGAGACAAACTGCTGAAACTGACTCAAGAGGAAACAGAAAATCTGAGTAGACCTAAAGCTCATAAGCCGACTGAAACCAAGAGCACAGGCAGCAGAAGGAAAAAGAGATAAATTGGACTTTGTCAAAATTAAGAACTTTTGTGTTGTGAAGGGCACCATCAAAAATGTAAACATATTTGCATACCTGATAAGGGATTTGTAGTTAGAATATTTAAAGAACTCAGATCTCATTAAGAAAAGACAAATAATTAAAAAATGGGCAAATGATTGACATACACATTTTTTCAAAGAAGATATACAATTGGCTAATAAATAAATAAAAAGATGTTCAACACCATTAGCTATCATGGAAATGTAAATTAAAACCACAACAAGAACCCCCTGGCGCTCAGTAGCATGGCTAGAATAAAAAAGTCAGGTAACAAGTGTTGGTGAGCACGTGGAGGAACTGGAACCCCCATCCACAGCTGCTGGGAGCGTGAACACGGCAGCCACTGGGAAGACAGTCTGGCAGGGCATCAAAAGGTTAAACACGGAGTTACCATCGGACCCAGCAGGTCCACTCCTGGGTTTATATCCCCCAAATAAAAACATACATTCATACAAAAACTTACACGAGTGCTCATAGCGGTGTTATTTGTAACGGCCCGGAAATGGGAACAACTCCCACATCCATCAACTGACAAACGGAACAAAATGTGGCACATTCATGTGATAGAATATTTGGCAATGCAAAGGCATCGAGTGCTGATACACGGGGCAGCATGGACAAACCTTGAAAACATGGTGGTGAGTGAATGAACTCAGTCATAAAAGACCAGTTATATGATTCCATTTACATGAAATGACCAGAAGAGGCAAATTTATAGAGACAAAAAGTAGACTAGTGGTTGCCTAGGGCTGGGGGGAAAGGAAGTGAAGGCTAATGGGTGTGGGGTTTTAGGGGAGGTAATGAAAATATCCTAAAATTGATTGTGGTGATGGTTGTACAACTCTGTGAATATACTAAAAGCTATTGAATTGTACACTTTAAGAAGGTGAATTTTATAGTACATGAATTATATCTCAATAAAGTCGTTGTTAAAAAGAATTCACTAGGCAGTGGGAAGGGCATGCTGGCTATGGAACAGCGATGTAAACGGGTGTGTTTGAAAACTTGGAATTTTTGGTGTGAGGGTGGCAGTGGCAGGGTGTGGAGGGGCACGGCACGCAGAGACGAGAGCAGAGGGCCTGGCCTGGAGTGCACAGGCTGTGGGGCCTGGGTTTTCTTTGAAGGCTGTGGTGAGCCAGTGAAAAGCACGAACCAGAGCGCAGCAAGCAGAAGAAAGATCGCTCCAGGCCTGAGAGCGTGTGCTGAAGCCAGGGCTGAACCGTGGCAGGAGATGCTGGGCATGGGGAAGAAGTGGATTCGAGAGCCATATAGAAGCTCTGCTCAATGTTGGGGCCTGGGGAGAAGGGCCAAGGAAAGACCCTGGGGACCCTGGGGAAGGAGGAGGTCCTGCACCCCCACGCCATCCACCCCCGTTGCTATTTACCTAACCAATGAACGCAACCAGTCCGGCCTGAGCGTCCAACACAGCCGGGCCTCAGGCCTGGTGCTGGGGATGCAGAAACAAGGCTGGACTCCCACCACAGCCATGAGCAGGGGCGGGCGGGGCACCCGGGAGGGACTGGTGAGCTCAGGGGTGGTGGGAGGGAAACTAGAGAGGGAGTAGGCGCTGATCCTTTCACAGATATCTTACTGTCTCATCGCACTCCTCGCTGCTTCCGTGGCTGCTTTTCCCACTCCTTCGAGGGCTATGGCTCCAGTCGTGGTCAAGCTACTGACCTGGATGCTCTGTGTCGTCATTTGCAAACATACCTACATCAGGGCGACAGCAAACGTTACAGGTGGGACAGAGGAGGGCCGAGTGAGACCAGCCTGAGGTCCGGCCTTGCCCACACAAGTGGCTACTTCTTCCATGCTGGGGAGGATGAGGTGGGTCTGATCTGAGTCCTTCACTGGGTGTCACCTGTGCTTTGCATATGTGTGTGTGTATGTGACTGTTGGTAGCTTGAGGAGTCTTTTTTTTTTTTTTAGTGAGAAGATGCACAAAAGGGATTATGTACTTTAAGCTTTATTTATTTACTTGTCCTTACTTTTGTCTCCCTGCACTGTCATAGAAAAGCGATGTGAACTGAAGGCTTTAATTAACGTGTCTATTATTCTCTATAACTTCTGGAATTTTTGCTTTATGAAAACTGACGCCGTTATTTGTTATATAGACATCAATATCTATGTTGAGAATTGCACCTTTGACTGGAACAAAGGGCCATTCTTCATACTAACTAATGTTTTTTGCCGTGAGCCCAGCCTGCTCTTTATTCTTTTCGCTGCGCTTCCCTGATGCGCTTGTTCACGCCTCTCTGTTGCATCTTCCTAGGTCGCTCTGTTTCAACTGTACCCCTTGCAGGGGGCGCGAGGGGGATGTTGCTTTTTGAAACAGTTTTGATTGCATTCATTCATGTACTAGCCCACATGACAGGGGTATTTTGTCTTAATTCTGTCATATAATTTAGTTTTTGGGGCTATAAAAAATTCCCTGTATGATCTGTTTTATTCATTTTGTCTTTTCATGTGTATTTCTTCTGATAATTAGAAAAAATTTTCATTGTTATTATTTTTATTGAGCTATAACTGACGTATCACATTGTATGAGTTCTGGGTGTACAACATGATGATTGCTATATGTGCTACTGAGTCTTGATATCATTTGGAGGCCACGTTCTGTTCAATCGTGCTGACGTGTCATCTGTTCTTCAGTAAATCTTGTGTGGTGAGCTGAAGATGCCTCTAATCTTGCAAACATGCTCTCGGCATCTAATGTTCAGTCCTTGCTTTAGTCAGGACGCTTTGTTTGCAAGTGACAGAGGTGACTCAAGGAGCTGAGGGAGTGGGTCCCTGGGCCTCCTGGGGAAGGGCCGCGCCCAGCAGCTCTGTGTGTGTGTGTATTTGTACACAAGTGTGCAGATTTCATTGTGCCCTTGCCAGCACCCAGCACTGTCATTTTACTTTCCTATTCTTTGCTTAATTCGTGGGTACAAAACGGAACTTCAATGTTGCTTTAATTTTAATAACAAAGGGTGAGGATGTCCATGGATGTGTTTGGAGCAGGCTGTTTCCCCCTTGGCCATGACTGTTTATTCCTTAGCTCCCTGCCCACGGGGCTGCTTCCAGACTCTGCCGGAGAACGGGGACACAGGACCTGGCCTCCATGCGGTCTTCCCATTTCTCAAGTTCACACAGAGCACATCTCCAACCGTGCAGCAGAGGCCAGTGTGTTCTGTTCCCGCCCACAGGCCGGCTCTGTTTTTGCAGGCTGTGCAAGAGGGGCCGAGGAAACGATAAGCAAAAATCCATCACAGCTTCTGGACTCAACTCAAAGGACACACGAGGCTGCTGGAACACCAGCAGGACTCAGCCCGACTCGGCGATGTTGTCAGGAGAATGATTCCGTTTCATGCTGAAGCGGCCTGGCAGGGCAGGTCTTTGGAGGATAGCTTGCAAAGAGCCTAAGAACCATCTGAAAGGTATTTGTGTGGGAGGAGAAAAGGAGAAGGGAATTTGGGTTTTGCCTGAATCCAGTGTCCTTTGTTGCCTCTCTTTTGTGGGGTGTTCATGCAGTTTTCCACCCCCAATTGCTTATTTTCCTCTAGTGGACAGAGCTGTGAGACAGCATGGCAGGTGGTCCCTGGTGTGGAGAAGTACAAATCGGCGAGCTTCACTCTGGTTTACCTGGTGTCTTCTTACACAAGGTCGTGTGTGTCCTATACATTGCTTTACTCCAGTAAAAGCCTTTGGATTTCAGGAATTCCTGAGTTTGCCTCAGTTTCTAAAATCTTTGCAAATGGAGGATGGTTTAAAAGATGGATAGAAAATTTTGCCTGATCAGTAATATTTTTCCTGGTTAGAATGTTGAGTTTCACCTCTGCGAGTCCTTGCCAGCGTCCCTGTGCAGGCACATGCCCCAGGGCTCGGGGACGCTTGGTGTCAGGGACTCCTTTGCAAGACGCACCAAGGAGGTTTGGTGGGAAAAATAAATTCTCCCCCCAAAACGAAACTTCCACTGCTCTGGTTTCTCTCATACATTGGATCTTATCTGCTTTCTGTTTTCAAAAAATTCCTCAAAATATGTGGTCCACCAAGAGCATCCTTCTTGTTTCTCCACACTGTTGGGGGGACTCACACACTTGAAAATGCTGTTTTCTCCTGCCATCTCTTGCTCTGTTGGGAGAAGGGGCTATGCTGTGAATATGGCTCGTCATCTTGAGCTGGACATCTCCGTTTGAACCATCGAGCTTCAGAAACGGCATCTATCAGAACTTCATTTTAGGGAAAGGCGTGCGCCTGACCTGGCATTAATGTTTGCTCATAGTATTTTTAGCTGGTCAGCTTTCCAGTTGTCTCAATGCCTTTTCTTTTTCTTTTTTTTTTTTTTTAAGATTGGCACCTGAGCTAACAACTGTTGCCAGTCTTTTTTTAATTTCATTTTTCTCCCCAAAGCCCCCAGTACACAGTTGTGGATTCTAGCTGTGAGTGCCTCTGGTTATGCTATGTGGGACGCCACCTCAGCACGGCCTGATGAGCAGTGCCATGTTCATGTCCAGGATCCAAACCAGCGAAACCCCAGGCCACTGAAGTGGAGCGCGTAAACTTAACTACTTGGCCATGGGGCCGGCTCCTGGACATTTCTTGACCTGTGGAGGCATCGCTCCAATCTCTGCCTCCATCGTCATAGTGTTCTCCCTACATGTCTGTTTCTTGTCCTCTTCTTACAAGGACATCAGTTGTTTTAGATTAAGGACCCACCCTACTCTAGTATGACCTCATATTATCTAATGATGGCTGCAATGACCCTATCTCCAAATAAAGTTATATTCGGAAGTATCAGGACAGACACAAATTTTTGGGGGATACTGTCAAACCCAGTAGAACATCTCTAAAGTTTGTATCAATATTATGTTCAAGAACAATGTATGTCTATTTATTCAAATCTTATTTTGTATCATTTAGTAGAATTTTATAATTTTTTCATATAGTTTATTCATAGTTAAATTTTTTTGTCCTTTTGGGAATGATATAGTTTCTTTTGTTACATAATCTAGCTGGTTTCTAGTTCCTGTAGTAATTTATAGGAAATCAATTTTGTTTTGGATATAAATTTTATAACTCACTGAAATTACCTCATCATTTTTAATACCTTGCAGTCAGTTCTCTTGAGTTTTCCAGGTTTGTAATTGTATCATATACAAATGATGATACTACTGCAAACTCTTTTCGAATATTTGAAGTTTTTATTTTGTTCTCATGTCTAATTCCATGGTCTGGTAGTTCCAGAACGATGTTATACAACGGTGGTGATGGTGACCATCCTTGTTAGTCCCGACCTAACGGTTTCTGGTTTTAGGCGCTGGTGGAGAGTGGGGTCAGGATGACATGTAGGAAGCTGTACTGCAAATGAGGCTAGATTCTGGCGAAAGGGGATATTGTGACATCTTGGCCTTCCCACATGACTTCTCACCTGCAGGGAGTCTGGGGTGCTGAGAGGACAGCTCAGCTTTTCTGGGCGAGGCAGGCTGCTCTTCAGGTCAACCACTGTCAGTGTTGGGATCAACCAGCCTGCCTGGGAGCCCTTCCTGCACCCTGGGCAGGCAGGCACCCTACAGTGGACAGCTGTTCACGCCTGCCTGCGTCTGTGGCCCCTACTTTGGTAACAGACCTCACTCCTTCTCCACCCAAGTCCGTGCAGTTCAGGCCAAATCCAGCACTCCAGGCCTGGTCAGTCACTGGGAATGGCGGCTCGTTCAGAGTGGCGTGGGTGTGGGGCAATTTGCACCTGATTCAAGCCAGGCTCAGCAAACTAACTTTGGGACTCTTTTTAGGAGACTCTGTGCCTTGTGGACTTGGGGTATGGAGGGAGTTGGCCCAAAGCTGCTAGGGTCAGACATGGGGAACACCTGCCTGAGCTCAAGCCAGCAGTAACGAGACCAAGTCATGACAGCATCCTCTGCTCATCTGGGTCCAGACATGCCTGCAGCTGGTTACTCTGGGATTTTTCAGTTACATAAACCAACAAAGACTGTTTTTTGTTAAGCCATCTTGAGTTAAGTTTGCCACTTTCGACTAGAGGACGCTTGAGACATAACCTACCGTGTTAATCTCCATCGCAAGTCAAGCTTGGCAAGCAGAACTGTCCTCACCTGGTGTTCATAAAAAAGGTGGTCCTGGGGCGCCACGTGTTTACTCATTCAAATACTAGGTGTGATATTGAATACTATGGGCAAGTGCTACTTAAGCACCCAGGGATCAAATCAGACTGTGACCCCTGCCCTCAAGGAGCTCCCATCTTGGGGACCAAGGCCGGTAAGGAACATGAAGCATGATTGATGAGTAAATTATCAAATGTGCTGGAATAAGCTCAGTGCTGCTGAAAGACAAAGAGGAGCAGGGCAGGGGAGGGCGAGGTAGGTTTTGGCATTAAAAAGGGTGGTCAGGTCAGGCCTCGTTGAAAGGGTAAATTTTGGGTGGGGTAGGTGGGGCGTGAGATCCATCCCCGGAACACCCTCACCACTCGGGGCAGGGGGCAGGTGCTGGAGGTGGGAGAAACAGGTGGGTTTGCTGGGGACCATTAGGAGCTGAGCTAGCGGGTCTGCATGTGGCAGGACTCCAGGGGCGAGGGGTGGGGGGTGGTTCTGAGCAGATCCCTGGTCTGGACACTTGTCAGATGGAAAAGGATGCAGCAGAAAACCCGTGTCCTGGGGCAAGAGCCAAGCGTGTTGAGTTGTGTGGTCTTGGAGACGTCCTGGAGATCTGGACAGCCCTGTCCCCCGTGGGACTGGCCCCATGGCCTGGGCCTTGGTGGTCCTTTCCCAGCCCCTTGGCTGCTGGCTGTGGCTGGCCAGCATCCATCTATATGGGGGTCACTCAAGCTGCCAGAGCTGGCCTGCACAACTGTGGGCCCCTCCTCCAGCGTGTGCAGCCCCTAGTACCCTCCCACCCTCCTACCCTCTCTGCCTGCTTTTACCCTAGCAGTCCTCTGTGTCCCGCTGCAAGTCAGGCCAGGCCCAGCTGGTACTCTTGCGTCTGGCCTGGATGGGGCCTTGGGGCCTCAGTCTCCTTCTTGGGTGGCCTGGGCAGGCAAATCCAGAACGCTTGCGCTGAGAGAGCCCAGGGGCAGTGCTGGGCGTCTCCCTGGCCTCCTCTCTCTCCTCTCTCAGCTGGTACCTACGTAGTCTGTGCTCCTGTTCATGTTTGTTGTTCACGTCTCCCTGATGGATTTATTTGCCCTCATTTGCATAAGAAATACCATGCTCCCCATCCTAATGAGCAGGCCCATCTGGCAGTGCAGGCCTTCTCTCGGCTGAGAGCTGCATGGCCAGGAGCTGTTATAATTAGGCTGTTCCCTTCCAGGATCAAGGAAGGACTGTCCGAGCAGGCTCTCGACACAGCCCCTGCACCAGAGCTCTCCACAGCGGGCCACAGCCGGCTCCCTGGGCAACTGGCCGTCTCGTCTCTGCGTCCATCTGTGTGTGCCGTCTGGGTCGGCCCTGCCTCTCCTGGATTGTCCTCGGCCAGGCCAGGGCTTGGCCACCACTAAAGAAGGCATTTCATAGTAACACTGCAAAATCAAGCTGGGAGCAGCCTCATGGCCACTTGGTTGAGCTTGTCCCAGGCTGGAAGGACTCAAATCCTGTAACATGGTGTCATGGAAGGTGTCCTCTGGAATCTCAGCTCTGGGCAGTGCTTAGCTAGGCTACATCCAAAGTAACACCCCAGAGAATATGCCCTAAACTCTCAGTTGTCACTCTGAAGACCCCTATACTAACCCCTCACCCACCCACTGCTTCAACCCACTGTGGTTACTGCCCACTTCTCTGTGCCACGCAGCCTCCTGGGGGTGGGCTGTGGCACACAGGTGCTCCCACATGCTGATGTGGCAGCTAGAATAGGGCAGGTGTGGAGGGAGCCTAGCTGGAAGAGCATCTGTGCTGACACGAGTGGGTCCTGCCTAGGCCAGCACCGGGGCCTGTCCCCAGGTCCCCACCTGTGTGCGGAGCACCAATCAACGCTGCTCTGCCCCAGGCCACCTTTGGGCTTGGCTTAATCATGGCTGCCCTGGCTCCATTCTGACCCCCATGCTTACCCCAAGAGTAGTTCCTGTGTGCTTAGCGAGCACTTCTAGCCTCGAGAAGCCTTGTTTCTGGGAGGATCCTTTCAGGAGAGTGGAGGGGAACAGGGGAGAGCAGTGGCTGGGGAAGGAGGCAGCAGGCGGCACCCTGGAGTGCATTTTCCCTGCTGTTTGCTCTGCTGCGGGAAGGCTCAGGAGGAATAGTAAGTCAAAGAGAGAGCTAGAGGAGTCCTGCGCTGACAGCTGCAGAGACTGAAGGTGGTGTGACTGTGGCAGGCTGCATCAAGGCCACGCTGCCCTGAGGCCAGACGGGCATGGAACGGTGCCTGGACTCTGGCCTGGAGTCTGGGAGTGAGGAGGAGGATGCTGTTGCCGGGAAGAGCACGAGGGGCCTGAGTGGGGACCAGTGAGAGGTTGTGAGCTCCTTTGTCGTTGTGTTTTTTCCAATAGAATTCTACATTTGTATTTTTTAAAAATGGAGGCATCACATAACAAAGTGTGTAAAGTGTGCTGATATGAAGCCAATCTTTACCGTGTGTCTTTGCACACGGATAGAGAAGCTTATCAGCACTCTGTGGCTCCTGCATTAGCCAGGTGTTTTATCTTCTGTATTTGTGATGCTTTGACGTCTTCTGAGGTTCTGCTGGCTGGGGAGAGACTGCCCCTGCAAGTGTGCCTTTCATATGCAAACCAGCGATCCAGAGCCCACCCCTTCACCGCCTCCTGCATGGGACTCTCACACAGCAAGCCGGGCGTCCTCCAGCCCTGCATCACTCCAGGGCTGGGGACCAGACAACTGGAGACCACCTTGTCGCCAGAGCTTTCCGAAATTATTGAAATTAGCCGATCCTAAACTTGCTCAAACTTGTCTCCCCACCTCCTCTGTTCCCACCCTTGGAAACAGCAGTATGGGCCCTGGCCATGTGTCCTTCTGCCTCCTGACTGACGCTGGTGCTTCCCCATGTGTCCCTGCATCGGGAATTCTAAGTAGTAAACTTTTCTCTCAAAGTCTCTGTGCCTGTCACCTTACCATATCTGATCAAAACAAAATCCCATTTCAAGAAGGCCTGTCTGTCCCTTGCTGGTCTACACACTCCTCCATCCCAGGAGGTAGCCGTTGTTGTGATTTCTATCATAACAGAGTGTCGCCTTGTTCTTTAAATAAATGGAGTCTTTCAGTATTTTCCCTTTCGTGTCTGGCTTCTTTCACGCAGCGTAATGAGATTCCCCCACGTTGCTGAGAACATCGTGCTCTCTCTCACTCTTCTTCTCTCTTGGGGGCAGTGAATATTCCATTATATGCACAGGCCACAATTTATTTGCCCCCTTCTTTGTTGATGGGTGTTCAGGTTTTTGGCTATGTCACTGCTCAGCTGGTTTCTCCTTCTCCGTAGCTTTCTCTTGTGGTTGTGCATCTCATTGTCATTAGACTCTTTTGCATCTATGAAGCACGTTGCAGGTATCATACAAGTCACAACTGTGTGCGTCTTGTGGCTCTGTCTCTAGATCTCGTGTCCAGCATCAGGTGGTCCCCATCTATTTAGCAGACGGTTCTTGAGCCCTTACCATAGCCAAGGTGCTGTCCTGCTGCTGGACTGCCTCCCACAAGGGGCTGCATTCTGGTGGCGATGATGTTGTGGGCAAGGACAGAGTAAATAAGTAGGAAAAGAAATCATATAATTCCGAGAAATGATACACATGAGGGAGAAAATAAAGCAGAGTGACAGCATACAGTGTATGTGTGGGGTGGTTGCTGCAGGCCAGCTAGGCAGGGCAGGATCTCTGGGGAGGGGCTTTTTAAAATAGATGACTGACTGCAGTGGAGGAGGAAGCCCTCGGGGGGAAAAAGCATTCCGGGCAGAAGGGAACAGCATGTGCAAAGGCTCTGAGGCAGAAACATACTCTCTTAAGGGACAGCAAGAAATGCAAAGGGACTGGAGAAGCAGGAGTGAGGGGGAGAGCAGGAGGGGTGTGATCATTTGGTTCTGGGCTAGTTATTTATCCACCTAAGTCTCAGTTTTCCCATCTGTAAAGTAGGAGCTGATAACAGCTCCTACCTAGATTGTAAAGTGGATTACAGGTCACAGTTATGTGTAGATCCCCTGGCATCTGTGAGTTCTCAGGAAAAGGAAGCTGTCATTCTCAGGCCCTTCTAGCTCTCTGCTCCCGTGGCCCTTTCGGGTCCATTAGGTAGGCATTGGTTGTAATTATTTCTGAGTCTGGCTTTCCCTGTAGACTAGAAGTTGCAAACTGACACCCAGAGGCTGAATCCAGCCTGTGGATATTTTGTTTAGCTCCAAAAGGTCTTTTTTTTTTCCTAAGAAAATTAGTTGCCACTTTTAAAATTCGGGAAGTTCTGTAGAAGAATCATCTGGGTTTCTGGCTTTTCTTGATGAATTAGAAGATCCGGCCATGCTGGGTCTGAATGTCCACGCAGCCATCACTGGCTGCCCAGATTTAAGTCTGTGCTCTGCATTCTGACAGCCACTTCTCCCACTTCTGAGCTTCTTGGTCCCTGAAGGCATCTAAGGTTTCCAACACCCCTGAAGACCATGAACTCCTCGAGGGCGAAGACCACGTCTTATTCCCTGTGCCTTCGTATTCCCAGAAGGTCTTTCTCTAACACTTACAGGGCCTGGGGCGAGGCGGGAAGGGGGAGGCCGGCCTCCAGTGGAGCAGAAACAGCGCTTCAGGTGTGGTCTCTGGGCCCCCGGGGTCTCGTGACCCCTTCAGAGGGTCTGTGAAACTGAAGCTGTTTTCCTGTTAATAATAAGACATGATTTGCCTTTTTCATCCTGTTGGCATTTGCCCTGATGGTATGAAGCGATGGTGGGTGAAACTGCTGCCCCCATTCAGAGCAAGGTGGTGGCTCCCAGCGTACCAGCCGTCACTGTGTTCTCTGCTGCTCGATGCTCCCAGTTAAAAACAGAGTCACTTTCGCTTAAGAATGTCCTTGATGAAGCAGTAAAAATTATTAATTTTATTAATTTTTGACCTTTTGAATATGTCTTATTTACTTATTTTTATTATTTTTTATTGAAATATATTTAACATATAACATTGTGTGAACTTAAAGTGTAGGACATGTGTATTTGATATGGTTCTATGTGGTGACATGATTGCCCTTGTAGCAATAGTTCGCACCTCTATCATGTCACGTAATTATAATTTCTTTTTTGTGTTGGGAATTATTAAGATCCAGCCTCTTAGCAAGTTTGACGATTCTAACACAGCCTTGCTGTCTATAATCACTACGCTGTGCACCAGATTTCCAGGACTTACTTGTTTCCTCATTGCAAGTTTGTACCTTTAAACGACATCCCTCCTGTTCCGAGTGTGGCTGTTTGGCATTCTGTGTCATGAAGGGGGAGGTGCGTACACAGCACTGCCGCTGCACGCCGAAGCATCACAATCGTCTCGAGGAAAAACACTCGTGCAGTTGTTTGAGTTGTAAGTTGAACTAACCCTGCCCTCTTTTGTTCACAGAATACAATTTTTACTTAAAAGATCAACTGACAGATGAACTATGGTTATTCAGACTTGAGTATTTGGAAGAAATTCTATTGAAAATGAACAAAGTGTGCCCGTCTCGTCAAGGAAAACACCTGATAGTATTTGTGGCCAATGATAAGATTTGAACTTTTAAGAGAAAATTAGAATTTTGGAAAATGTGTAGTCCCCACTGTGAGGTTAATAGCTTCTGAATACTTGAAGACTTCTGATGCGATTAATGATGATATTAATGAATGTGACTTTTAAGTGTTGTTTAAAGAAATCTGTTGACATTTGGGAGATTTGTATGACTCCGTGAATCAATATTTTCCAAATGACCATGCACCACGTTTCTGTTGGGAAAGACAATCCTCCTCTGTGGCTCCCTCCCCTTCCTGCAGGTCTTGCTGAGTGTACTAAGAATGCAAGGCCCTGACTCTCTTTTTATCCAAGCTATTTTTTGGAAGTGTTTGTAGTGAGCAGCTTTGATGGATGAGGTTCTGTCTCCCTCTAGGACAAAGAGCAGGCTTGCTTACTGTGTGCTATAAAGGCGATGCATCCCCAAGCTCAGGGTCCTTCAGTTGCAAAACAAACCCACAGTGCATGGAACATCTCTGTATCCCTCTGCATCATCTCTGTGGGACTTAGGGGGCAAAGCCAAGCGATGCAAACAGGCTGATGCTCACGTTGCTGCAATGGAAGCATGCTGTGAGTAATAAACTCCTTTGTCTCTGACACAGGAATCTCATGTCTTTTGCCAGCATCCATGGAAAGTGACAAGTTAATTTATTAGATCGTAAGTAGGGTAAAATCCAATCCCAGTCCTGACGGTTACGGAGTCGCACATGGGCAAAGACCCATTCACCTTACATGACAGATGAATGGATTTTAATGGAATAGAGTACAAAAAGTTTGTCACTTTGGTTTCAGGTTTCAGTCTGCCACCAGCAGGGCTGGTGTTAGGTGAAGGGAATGAAGTGCAGGCCCCTCACCCCCTGAGAATGTGAGTGCCCCCTTGAGGGCCTTACTCACCCTAGATCCGGCCCTGGCAACTACTCTTCAAGAACCTACTGCTTGTTGAGTTCTGGTGTAGTATCAAGTAAGGTTATCTAAAATTCTCTGAAAAGGCTGTTAAAATACTCCTCCTTTTTCTAATTGCATCTCTGCAGGAGTCCAGAGTTTCTTCTGATGCTTTATCTGAACAACACGTCAGAGCAGACTGAAGGCAGGAACAGCAATGAGAACCCAGCTGTGTCTCTTAATCCAGGCAGTAAAGGAGCATGCAAAACTACCGAAGAATGGTGTGCTCTGCACTGCATTTTTTGCTTTGTCTTGGAAAATATAGTTAGTGTTTACAAAAAATGTGTTATTTATATAAGCATGCAATGGGCTTATTGTTGTTATTTATTCATTAATTTGTTTATTTTTTGGTGAGGAAGCTTGTCCCTGAGCTAAAGTCTGTTGCCAATCTTCCTCTGTTTTGTATGTGGAATGCTGCCACAGCATGGCTGCCGACAAGAGGTACAAGTCTAAGCCTGGGAACTGAAGCAGAGCATGCGGACTTAACCACTATGCCACTGGGCTGGCCCCTTTACTGTTATTTTTAAAACAAGTCAATGAATGTTTTAAAAATGTCTCAGTTGAAAATTTTAATACGGTAAACATTGATGGATATAACTCACGCAAACAAAATCTCTTTGGGGGGGCTGGCCCGGTGGTGCAGCAGTTAAGTGCACACGTTCCGCTTCTCAGCAGCCTGGGGTTCGCAGGTTCGGATCCCGGTTGCGGACATGGCACCGCTTGGCACACCATGCTGTGGCAGGCGTCCCACATATAAAATAGAGGAAGATGGGCACGGATGTTAGCTCAGGGCTAATCCTCCTCAAAAAAACCCCCAAAAACTCTTTGGGGTTCTCAGTAGTTTTTGAGAGTGTAAAGGGGTTTTGAAATCAAATGGTCTGAGAACTGCTGGTCCAAATATTTAACAGTTATAAATCAAGCTGACAAATTGGTAAAAATCACATGGTCTGGTTTCAACCTTGAAAAATATATCTTTAAAATGTCCTGGAAAGCGAGGTTCAAATTTAGAATTGTGGGCTCCTCAGTCCTGTGCTGGAACGTGGTGGTGAAGGGAGTCATGGCCAGGCGCCACCTCTGTCCTCCCCTGGGCACACCTGAAACAGGCTCCGAGGCCTCCCCTCAGGCCTATTGGTTGTGTGGTCCACCCTCTAGGAGAGATCCAAGCAAGAGGCCTGCCGTGGGTCCTGAAAGTGAGCTTGGGTGGTATGGGCAGGGACCTGGGCGTCTGGGGGACCCAGAGCATGGCTTAGAGAGTGAGAGAGTGGGCTCTGGGTGGGCTCCTCCCCTTGCCCCTGCGGACACCCCGTCCCATGAAGAGGGGCATGGCTGGAAGCAGGTCTGAGAGGAGGGCGCGGGGTACGGTTTATCCGTCACGGCATCCGCACGCAGCGTAAAGGCTTGCTGACTGAAGGGGAGGGTCCAGGTCGGCACTGGAGCCTCTGTTCCCTCTATCTGCTGGCAAGCCCCTCGGCGACTCTGGGCAGGTCACTCCCCTTCTCTTGGGCTCCATTTTCTTGAGGGTTAAGATGAGGAGATTCGATAGGAGTGCTCTCCTGGAGGTCACATTTGTTCCAAGAGTCTGTGATTTCTGAATTGTTGAGAACCTGACAACCTACATGCTGCATGGATTGAACTGATTGGTTAGAGAAAAAGTGCTTTTTCTTTTTTTGGAAAAATGAATAGAAATATTTGTGAAAATCTCTTTCTTAAACTATGTTGCTATCTATTTAGCACAGCAGCCAAGGGAGATAGATTCATACCAAATAGGAAAATAGGACTTTTCTCTCCTGCTTAAACATCTTCGATTAATGGTCAAAGATTTTATATATGTATATACATATATACAGGTTTTTAATCAGTTACATTTTCAAAGTAAAGGGTATGATTGTCTTACAGCAGCTTTCAGAAAATAGCTTGTAAATATAATTTTGGGGGGATGGCCATTCAAAATTACTCCTACTGATTTTCCCATATTTTCATAAGAATGTTACATGGTACATGTAGGATCTGAGGGCAATGTCCTGACACAGTCTGTTACAGTTAAGAAACACTTCGTGAAGCCTATTTTGTGGAATTCACTGTGGGTGAAAACAAGGAAGTGAAATGCACAGCCCTATCCTCAGAAAGCTTACTCTTTCCTAAGGGAAATCCATCTGTTTATCCATCCATCCATCCGTCCATCAATCTATCTAAATATCTATCCCAACCATCCAATTACCCATCCACTCGTCTCTCCATTCATCCACAGTCCATCCACTCATCTATTTGCTCATCCATCCATCCATCCATCCAGCAGGCATTTGGACGTCGGCCCCTGAGAGGAGCCCAGCCTTACAGAGGTTTGTGGAGACAAGGGTGGTGGAGTGATTGGAGATGGGACCAGGGGTTGGGGGGACTGGCTCTGCCCTGGCTCCCTGCAGTGATCCTTAAGTGAAGAAATTCACTGCAGCCTAACACAGTAGGAGGAGGTATGTCAGCTCCCTTAGCTAAAGGAGCAATGTGGCTATTAGTTCACCAGGGAAAGAAAGTCAGAATCACACGACTAAGAGCAATATTAATTTCTCATTTGGATCTGATAGTGGAGAATGAATCTTCACCTTGCAACAAGCCTTCTCTTTGGATATTTTTGAAGTGAGCAATCTGCATCCCAGAGAGGAAGACCCTGTGACTCTTACCCTTTCTCCTGCCAACAGGCTCAGAACGACCCGCAACCCCGGAGCCAGCAGACCATGAGGCAAACACTTCTCTTTGTCTGCAGGTCGGCTGTGCCTCAGGGTTGCTGAGCTTGGGTCTCTGCCTCTCACAGGAGGGGGAGAGTTGACTGTAAGGGAGTGGGGTACACAAATGGGCCAAGCTTGAGACACGGCCCACCCTTTGGGCCAGGGTGGTGGGTTCTGTCCCCCCCAAATTCAAAGGCTTAAGGAGAATCCTTGTGGAATGGTGGAGTGGCCATGCAAAACGAAGGGAAGCTGGAGAGGACAGCACCTGTTCACTCCCTGGGCACTCACAGGCAGGGGTCCTATCAGCAGGACCACCATCTGGGAATCCATCCTTGGACCCAGCCCCACCTCCAGGACTCCCTGCTCCCTCCCAATTGCTAACAGGCAGACACAGCTCATTTTACCTGTTGGGTGGATTTTTGTACCAGCTGTCACCTCCCTACTTAGGTCACACTCCAGAGGCCTGGCTGTCTACCCTGTGCTGGGCCACCTCATGCAGCTGGAGAGAAGCCGTGGCTCGCTCCTCCTGTCCCAGCGGGCAGGGGTCCTGTCAGACCCTCTGTCCCCTCATCCCGGCAGCACCTTGGCCTTGGGAGGGAGGTGCGATCAGTAGGTGCAGAGCGCTGGCTGCAGTTCTCCTAGACTGGAGCTCGCACGGCTGTCCCTGGCTGCTTAGTATTTACTGAGTAAAAGTCATTGCCTTGGAGACGCAGGGTTTATTGACTGTGAGAGATGAACGCTGTCTGGACTGTGGGTCTGCAGAGAGAGCCTTCTGTGTTTCTGCAGAGTCTCAGGGAGAAGGCATCTGCAGGGGCCTAGAGGTTGGCAAAGGGGACTGGGCCCCACCCTGGCCTGGAGGGGCCCCTGGGGATGGCCGGGATGGCCTGAGCATGGAAGCAGATGGTGCAGCATTCAAGCCCTGATGGACCAGCATCTGGGATGTGCGCCGTGACGCTGCGTGCCCTGGGTGGCTGGTCCCGGCATCAGGGGCTGCCTTCCTCCTGTTTCCCTTCCATCCGAGGCCAGCCCTGCCCTGGTTCCTTTCCCGTCACCTGTGTCAAGCTCAGCCCTAGCTCCTGGGAGTGAGGGTGTAGGGATGCCCCGGCCCCATTCCTGAGGTCTCTGCAGTCAGTATCGCTTTAGACCCGGGTGACCGGGGCCCGGCCCTGGGTCCTCTGGGCTCTCCACACTTTGGAGTGCCTTCCTTGGAATTGTCCAAGTCCCCCTTCAGTGCTTGGGACTAGCCAGGGCTGGCAGTGGTGGGGCTCTCCCAGCCTGGACAGGGACTCATGTGGGCCCTGGTCCCTGTTTCTCTCCATTGGGCCCTGTCTGGCCCTGCACCCAGTGTGTGGAGTGGACTACACACCTCCAGGAGCTCTGGGACTCAGGCATGTTTGGTATCCATGGACCCTGTGGCTGGGCCCTGGTTCCAGGAAGGTGGCCTAACGAGCAGGTGGTTCCCCCGGGCCAGTGTGGTCTTCCTTTCGTGGGATCTTGTGAGGTTGGGCTGCCAGAATGATGCTGACATGCTGATTTTGGGTGACCCAAATAGTTGACATAGATGAAAGCCCCACAAAAGCTATTTTCCAAGGGCCTACACACCCCAGGGGTGGCCTCTTCTGCAGCGACCCGTGAGCTGTCTACTTGGTAGACGCTGACAACCCCTCCCCTTCCCCCAATACCCACCCCCTACTCTCCAGCACATCCCCTGGGCAGACTGTTGGCTGCTTGCTCACCAGCGATTTCTTCCTCCCCAAACCTACTTCTTGCTGCCATCACCCAGATTTTGATCAGAGGAATCCTGGTGGGTTCCAGAAGGTTCACTTCGCCTGACATCCACTCCCCTGGGACACTTTCCCTGGCTGCTCTCTGCTCTTCCCTGCGTTGTGCCCAGCACAGAAGGACTGAGCAATGGCCCATGGGCTTGTCTGCCCATGTCCCTGGGTGTCTGCACCTGCTGCCTCCCTGGCCCTGGCTGCATCCTTGGAGCAGCTGCTGGGTCTGGCTGTTCCCTGTCCCCATGGCCAGCCTGCCCCAGACACTGGGTGTTGTTTGTGAGGACAGGTTCCCTGTGCACAGAGCCACGGAGTGAAAGTTTCCCAATGGTGATGGATGCTTCCTCCCAGACAGCAGCTAAAGGTCGCTCCTAAATTCCAGAGTGAAAGCATCCACTTATCTGGAAAACGTCAGAAAGAAGAACGGCTGCCCTTTGTCAGATTGAACCCGGCAGGGTTTGACAGGGAACCGAGGAGAGCAAGACGCCTGCAACGTGCGACTCAGGGGAGCCCACTCAAAGCTCATGGAAGGGAGGACAATGGGAGGCCCCCCCATGGGCCTTCCCTGAGGCCCGAGATCCTCTGGGCCTGGGCTGGGGAGGAGATGTTAGAGAAGTTGACAGTGTGGTGGGAAGAGCAGAGCACAGGCCAGACTGAGCCCAAAGAACTGACATCACCCACAGTGATAAACTGCTAATGTCACATCAAAGCCTAGATGTTCAGAGAGCTGCCCTGCGCCAACGTCCTCCTGCTCTGTGCAGGCGCCGGGAACAGAGGCCCTTTGGAGGGCCTGGCGTGCTCCAGGTGCCCATGGCCCTGGGCCAGCCTGCCTCCCTCCCTGCTGGCTTGCCTGGCCCCAGTGGGCATCCTGGCTGGGGCCCAGTACTCAGCTGTCAGCCCTCCACCGGGCCAGGTGGGCTCCAGGGTGGCCCACCCCGTCCTCACCTCCTCGCCATTCTCTCTGGATGGCTCTCTTTCTGGACCCTCTGTCTTTTCCTCGCTGCTACCGTCCTCACCATTTAACACAGCTCTGCTTGCTTCCCAGGCTGTGGGGGGTTCTTTCTTGCCCCATTGCAAGCTCCCTCTGGCATTTCTTTGTCTATGCATCCTGTCCCTGAGTCGGATTGTGCTGGAAGCTTCACCCCTTTGAGGGTCTCCCACATTGCAGCAGAATCAGGAAAACCTAAAGTGCCAAGCAGCCTCCTTCCTGCCCGCTGGGCTGAGCAGGCATTGCCCCGGGCAGCAGAGGCTCCTGAGCAGCCCCTCGGCCCAGGCGCACCTTCCTCACAGCCCTCCCTGGAGGGTGCTGGAGCCCCCAGCCCCAGCTCTAGGAGGGCTGGGCCTGCCTGCTGTGTAAGCCCCCCGCCTGGAGGAGTGTCATGGACAGCCAGGTGCCCAGCAAATGTTTGTGGGAGGAACTGCCACAGAGTTTGAGGGCTGACGTCAGTCTGTTCGGGCCGGAGGCTTAAGCACTGGAAACTATTTTCTTTAGTTCTGGAGGCTGGAAGTCCAACACCAAGGTTCCTACTGAGGCCTCTCTCCTCAGCTTGCACGTGGCCGTCTTCTCCCTGTGTCTTCCTGTGGTTTTCCCTCTGTGTGTGTCCGTGTCTGACTCTCCTCTTCATGGGACACTAATGATAGTGGATTAGGACCCACCCGTGTGACCTCATTTTATCTTAGTTACCTCTTTAAAGGCTCTCTCTCCAAACAGCGCGCATGCTGAGCTTAGGGCTTCACCATATGAATTTGGCGGGGACACAATCAACCCAGAACAGTTACTGAAAGCCAGCACTGGGGCCGCGTCATCACTTCACTTTACAGATGAGGACGTAGAGGCTGAGAGAGGCACTCAGCTCGGCCTGGGGACGACACACGGTGTGGATGGAGGCAAGCAGGTCACCCAAGCAGTCCTTCCTCACACTCATCTCTGGGGTCAAGCTTTGCTGTGGACAGGGTGGCTGACCCTGAGCCCCAGCATTGGTGCTAAGTGACCCCTCCAGGCGTCTCCAAGCACGGAGCCTCGGCCCACAGCTGGGGCACGGATGTGGGGCCTGGGTGCTCATAGCAACTCTAGCACCCACCACGCCTGGAGGATTCATGGTGTCCCTGGAGCTTGCTGGAGCAGAGACCAGCGGCCATGCCGATGGGGCTGTCACATGTGGCCAGCAGCCACCACACCTGGGCTACAGTGACAGCCTGGCCGACAGACCACAGGTCTGGTAGAGATGTGCTGGGCAATTGGGGTGGACAGCTGGCTTGTTCCTGAATCCCCCATTCCCTCCAGGGAAGCTTGCTAGGGACTGGAGACGCTGCCTGAGCAGGTGGGGGCCGCCAGCATGGCCGCTGAGCTCACCTTGCTCACCAGCTCTACCAATGACTTCGCTTTGCTGAGGTCTGGACACGCCCATCAGCATTCCTCACGTGTGATTTGGCCGTACCTTATTGCTCCATCATTTGCATTTCAAAACCCATGGACCTGTGAGGACATTTGTGGAGAAAACATTAGACTCTGTTCTCTTGGAATTTTAAGTGAACATGTAGCTCTTTCGCGAGAAAGATGTATTTTTGCCATCATACAAAGTAACATGTTTATGGACACATTTCACTCAGGAAAATTCGGAATGTTGAGCTGACGTGCATTCAGTGCTGGCCCGAGACGCCGCCTGTGCGTTATTTTCCTGAAGGCTCAGAGCACCGGCGTGAGGCAGCTGCGTATCTATCCCATTTTACAGACAAGCCAGCCTGGCAGAGTCAGGCACCTTCCGGAGGCCACCTGGGTAAACAGTGCCCTGGCAGGCCTCAGCAGCCACGCTGTCCTCTGAAGGACGACAAGGACCAATGAGAGAGGCTGGGAGGCGGAGTGGCCATCGGAGCCACAATTCGTAGCCACCATTCGGGACTTCATGGCAGAGCTTCCTCTGAGATGTCTCAGGGCAGATCCTGGCCCTGGACTCTCATTTCAGGCTCCCGCAGGCTCTGCTTGCGCGCTGGCCATCATGCCAAAGTTCAAGCCGGCAGACAGAGTTGATTAGATTTGACTTATCCCTTGCTTTGAATTATTCATACCTCTCCCCTAATTTCCCCAGGAATAATTTAATAATGCACAGCAGCAGGAGGGCGCCTGGGTGGGTGGCTCTGAGACGTGCAGCCCAGGCCTCCTGTGCTGTCTGCCGGGCAGAGGCTGCCCCCAGCCATCTCTCCATTAAAGCAAAGCCCCCTCTGAACACTCAGGACTTGGGAACCCTGCCTGGGCTCCCCAGAACTCCAGAAACCCCACCCTCCCACATCACAGGCCTCGCAGCTTCTGTCCCTGAGCCCCGTGTCTTGTCTCCCACGTCACACTCCTAGACTCTGGGACTGTTTCCATTGTTTCCTATCCAGGCCACACTCCCCACTGCCCCAGTGGGATGAACTCCTCCAGCCACAGTGCTCTCCTGTTCCAGACCCTTCCGGAGTGACCTACCTATTTCTCTTGGTCAAAGGTCCAAGTTTGTTAGCTTGGTTTGAGCCTGGTGCCCTGGCCTGCGGGGTCAGCCATGTTCCCTCCTGCTCCCCACTGTGTGACGCTGCCTGAAGGGCTAGACTAGTGCTCCCCTCCCTGTATGGGCTCCCCAGCCCGGCACGTGCTGCCCTCCCGTGGGGAAGGTGGGCCCAGCACATGTGGCCCCTGGTCCCAGCTCAGTGTGGGAAGGCATTGGGTGCCACGCTCCTGGCTCCTTGACTGGCCGCTCTGTCCTGCCAGAGTGCAGTGGGAAGGCCCAGAGGCCCCAGCCCCTGCAAACACGTGCTCTGTGTCATCCACTGGGGCTTTAGCCATGTCCCCTCCTTGGGAGGAGCATGGAGCCTGGCTGGGGCTGCTGGCCCTGATGACACAGCTGACCCCTGGCTTGGGCCAAGGAGCAGGGGGTGAGCTGGCCCAGGAACCTGCAGGACCCACCGCCTCAGGCCAGGTGAGATGCTGCCCCCGGGCCCCAGCAGCCAGGCTTCTCCTTCTCCTAGGGTTCACCTTACTGGGCCATGTGTCCCACTAGCTTGGGAACAGATGGAGGGCCAGAGCTGGATTTAATGCTTTTCTGCGGCCCTCAGAGGGGGCAGAGAAAGGCTCACGGAGTGCAGGGGACAGCAAGAGGATCAAAGATAGCGTCTTCAGAGATTCCCATTTTTTGGCAACTGTGGTGAAGGCTGTCGGTGGATTATCCCAATGACTTGACAACCTATGAGGTGGGTACTGCTACCACGCCGTTTTACAGAGGGGGAAACTGAGGCACAGAGTGGTTAAGTGACTCTCCCAGAGTCACACAGCAATGCAGCTAGAACTGTGGTGTCTCTGATTTCAAAACCCATTCTCTTGGTTGTTACCTAGAGGTGGGGCCAGGAAGGAGAGATGACTTCAGTGTTCTCACTGAAATGAAGAAGTGAAATTAGACAAGGCTGGGCTACATGGTTTCATTCATTCCATCCATCCTTCCATCCATCTGTCCATCCATCCACTGTTCCTTCCTTCTTTCCTTCCTTCCGTCCTTCCTTCCTCTCTCTCTCCCTCTTTCCTTCTATCAACCTGTCCTTCATCCATCCATCCCTCGCATTACTGAGTGTTTACCACATGCCAGGTCCCACGATGTGTATTGGGAGCTCAGACATGAATGGGGCCCAGCCTCTGCCTGTGGGACTCTCAGGATGGGCAGACAGAGAGAACAGAGCCCCCTCAGAGCTGAGGAGTCCCGAAGGAGCGCCTGGGTCATGCTGGGCACAGTCTCTTGGAGGAGGTGCGAGAGCAGGGCTGGGTCTGATCCTTCACTCAGGGAGGCGCCCTGGCAGTGAGTGCTGGCCTGGCAGGGCCTGGCACATTGTCTTTCCTGCTGTTCAGTCCTCCTTGCTCACCCCACATGCACTCCTGTCCCTGGGTTTGTTGACGGGATGAGGTCTGCATCGGGGACACTGGTCTCTTGTCTCTTTGTTTTTCATGGCTATGTAGAGGTTCTCTAACAAGACCCCTGCCTCTCCTTCCCACGGGAACTGCCACTTGAGGTCACCCACTGTCCATCCTGGGGGCTCATTTGGAGGTGGTGCATGCTGGGCTCAGTCAAGCTCATGTCACCAGGTCACCAAGACTCCCTGGGTCAGAATGAGCTCCCTAGATGCTCTGACTGCCCTTTTGGGTCCTTGACTGCGTGGGCCGGGCCTAGCGGCTGTGGAACAGTCCAGAAGGTTTGGGGGCCCCACACGAGCCCAGAGATGCTAAGGGTCATGCCAGAGCCTTGGCACTGGGAACGGCAAGTGGTACGAAGCTCTTTGTTTTCAGGAGTCCTGGGTAAAGGGTCTGGGGACCATGGTGGCCTCCCTCATTGAGATGGCCAATGTGCCATGGCGTTCACTCTGCCAGCCTCTCTCCAACCCAGGGTGACTCCACGGGTGCCCACACCAGGCCCAGCTCCTGGGCGCTGGCAAAGGAGCTCAGTAGCTTGCAGAGGTTGGCCTGTGAGGTACCTGGAAGCCCACCTGGCTGATGGAGAGCGTTACTGGATGATGGGTGTGGCACACAGAGCTCTCTCGAGTGGAGTAGGGTGCCTGGTGATGAGAAGCTCAAGCGGGTCACGAGGGGATCCAGGTTAGTGAGAGGTCAGCACAGGATGGGGTGGCTGCAAGGCCACGGGGCATCTGACATGGGGAAGACTGTCAGTCTTTGTAGGATGGGCTTGTCCCAGGCTGCATAAAAATGGGCACTGACAGGTGCCCTGGCATGAGGTCGGGGAGGGGATGTCAGGAACAGTGCCCCCTAAAGGGACAGGACTGGGGTGTGGTGGGGACGTCAGGGACAGACCGAAGACAGAGGCTCGGGGTGACCTTGGAGGCTGAATAATGGCCCCTCCCCAAGATGTCCATGTCCTGCTCCCTGGAACCTTTGAGTGTCACCTTATATGGCAAAGAAAGCCTTTGCAGATGGGACTGAATTAGGCACTGGGGAGGGGAGAGCATCCTGACTGTCCAGAGGGGCCCCAAGGGGAGCGGTCAAGTGCCCTTACAGGAGGGGCCGGGGGAGATGCGACCACAGGAGAAGGAGATGTGGCGGTGGAGGCAGAGGCTGGAGGGGTGCCCTTGGAAGGCGGGGGGAGCCAAGGTGGCGTTAGAAGCTGAACAGGAAAGGAAACAGATCTTCCCTTAGGGTCTCTGGAAGGACCCAGTCTGCCCACACTTTGACTTTCGCCCAGTGAGAACGATTTCGGACTTCTGACCTCCAGAACTGTAAGAGAGAAACTTATGTTGCTTTAAGCCACTGAATTTGTAGCAAGTTGTTACACTCGCAATAAGAAACAAGTACAGTGACCAAGCTCAGGGTAAGCCACAGTGTGGCAAGGTCACGTTGTGAGAGGCAGAGAGCCAGTGGAGGGGAGGATTCTCCTCCAGGCACTCCACCGGGACCTCAGCGTTTAGGCGTCAGTTCTGGACTCCACACTCTGAGAGGGACCGAGGCAGACTGGAGGCGGATGGCCACTTTTTCAGGGTGTTTGTCGGGCCCACCTCCTCTGAGAACTGCTCCCTCTCCCTCCCAAAGATGGGCTGTGACAGCTAAGTTTATGCCACGTGATCCTGTTGCCTTGGCCACATTCGCTGGCTCGGCCAAGTGGTGCTCTCTCCTGGGAGTCTGTAACTGATGCAGATTCTTGTTTAGTCTGTGCCGGTTGACGAACTGAGGTGAAGTGGCCGCAGGCCCCTGGGCAACTGTCCAGCCTTACACATTCCGAGAGGGGCAGAAAGAAGGGGCTGAAGGTCATGTATGGTGGGGGGCCCGTGGCCTTCAAATGGATTGGCATAAACTTATTCGTGATAATCTCTTATCTTTTTTTTTGTGCAATATTTTTAATGAGACAAAATTTGTGTAACATAAAATTCATTGTTTTAAAGCATACAATTCAGCGGTTATTAGTATATTCACAATTTTGTGCAATCATCACCGCTATCTAATTCCAGAACGTTTTCATCACCCTCACAAAGAATCCCCATGCCCATTAGCAACCACTCTGCATTTCCACCCCCTCCCCCTAGCAACCACTCTTTTACTTTCTGTCTTTACAGATTTGCCTGTTCTGACATTTTATGTGAATGGAGTCACGTAGTACGTGGGCTTTTGTGTCTGGCTTCTTGCACTCAGCATGACGTTTCCAGGTTCGCTCGCGCCGTAGCGGGTGTCAGTGCTTCATTTCTTTTTACGGCCAAATAATGTTCCACTGCATGGATGGACCACGTTTGGTTGATCCATTCGTCTGTTGGTGGACGTGTGGGTTGTTTCTCCTTTTTGACCCTTGTGAATAGTGCTGCTGTGAACATCCGTGTGCAGGTTTTTTCCTTGAGGTGTTTTCCGTTCTCTTGGGTTTGTCCCTCAGAGTGGAATTGCCGGGTCCTATGGTAACTCTAGGTTTAACTTTTTGTCCTCTTCTCTTTAAATGTCTGTCAGATCCAGAGCACTAGCTCCTTTTAAATTTCTGACGTTATTTTCTTGTGGTTTCTCCATTTTTTTCTTTCTCAAACTCTGCAGGGTTTATCAATTTTATTTTGCTTTTCAAAGAACCAACTTTTGGCTTAGCTGATCCCCTTTATTGAATGCCTTAAAAATTTAATAAACTTATGCTTCCCACCTCGTGGAACTGTCGCAGTGTCACTCAGGCCCCAGCTGCCTTCTGGGGAAGCAGCAGATGTATTTGTTTTCTAGGCTGTGTAACAAACTAGCACCAGTTTAGTGGCTTACAACGGCGCCTGTTTGTTAGCTCCCAGATGCGTGGGTCACAGGTCAGGCACATGGGACTGGGTTCTCCGCCCAGGATCTCACCAGGCTGGAATCCGGGTGCTGGCCAGTCTGCATCTCACCTGGAGCTCAGTGTTGGCTTTGGGGCTCATTCAGGTGGTTGGCAGAATTCATTTCCTTGCATTTGTAGGACTGAGGTCCCTGTTTCCTAGCTGGCTGTCAGCCAGGGGCCACCCTCAGCTTCTTGAGGCTGCCTGCCTTTCTTGCCATAGGTCCCTCTCCATCTTCCAAGCCAGCAACAGAGAAGCTCCCCCATGCTGAATCTCTCTCACACTTTGAGTCTCCTTTGCCCAGAAGAACCTTGTCCCTTTTAAGGGCTCACCTGATTAGGTCAGGCCCACCAAGGATAATCTCCCTATCATAAGGTCAGATGATTTGGGACCTTAATCACATTTGCAAAATCTTTTCATAGAAGTGCCTAGATGCACATCTAGTTGAAGAACCTGAAGCAGGTGTGCGTACACTGGGGGCGGGGATCTTGGAGTTGACTTAGATTCGGGCTACTGCATTGTCCCAAACCCTGGCTTGGCCTCCTGGCCTTCCATCCTTCTTCAGATGCTGGCACAGGAATTCTTCATTGTCTTGTTAGCTTTCCAATGCATTCTAATAGATTTTTGGCCCAGTTTTTCTGCTTTTCCTCAGTGGGAAGTTTGGTTCAAATTATATACTCCCCATTATTGGAAGTAGAATCTCCTTTATTCCTGATTTAAAAAAACAAAAAACTAACCTAAACTCTTGGGAATAAAAGAAAACTTCCTTAACTTGATAAAGGACGTCTGCCAGAAATCTAAAGCAAATATCACATTTAAAGGTGAAATATTAGGCTGATTCTTATTAGAAGTCAGGATTGAGATAAGTTCAAGTTCTCTGCCACCGGTTCTAGCTAAAAACTGGAATCTTGGCAATAAGAAAGTTAAAATTGCAAAGGAAGAGAAACAAATGTCATTATTTGTAGGTAGATATGATCTGCTACCTAGAAAATCCAAGAGACTCAACCACCTCTCAATTACTGGAGTTAATTAGAGAGCCCAGAAAGATGGCAAAATGCAAGATTACATAAAATCGAGAGCATTCCTAACTGCAGAAATAACTAAAACATAACAGAACAAGGTGACATTACGACAGCCACGGGATCCAGGAAATGCCCGGGAATGAATGTGATGAGACATGGAAGGATGCAGACGTTGGGAATCATACAACCTCACAGAAGAACGTCAAGGGAAATCTCAATCAATGCGAAATACCACATTCAATGAAGGAGATGCCCAACATTGTGGGGAGCGCATTCTCCTTAGATTAATATAAGTTCAAAGAAAGCTCAATCAAAATCTCAGTAGGGAGGATTTTTCATAAAACTCATCAAAGTGACCTCAGAATTCATATGAAGACAACATGGGAAAGAAGAGCGGAATGGTTTTGAAAAAGAATAGCAGTGGGGCTCTGCCGGGCGTCTCTCGAACGCTGGGCTCTCCAGAACGTGAAGTGGCACGCTGCTGGCCCCGGAAGCAGCAGCACTGGGTGAGCAGAGGGGCTGGAACGAACCCGCACTGACGGGAACTTAGTGCAAGATGGAGGTGCCCATTTCCGACCAGTGGGCAGAGCTTTTACCTTTCCTTTTTGAATAAATAAGGTAGGACGATTGGCTCTTTGTATCAGTCAGGGCATACTCAGGGAAAGAGCGGAGTATTTAAAGCAGAGGGGACGAACATAGAGAACTGATTACATAGGTGACAGAGAGCTGAGAAGCCAGCAGGGGCAGGAGAGGCAGCCAGGCCCAGGTGGGAGGACAAAGTAGGTTGGGGTCAGCTGGCAGGGGCTGGGCGCAGAGTGGGCTCACCGGGGGATAGCTGGAGCACGGAGCAGGCGAGGCTCTTTCCAGAGAGGCCACCTGGGCAGAGCAGAAGGGGCAGAAAAACCCTGGTCGTCCTTTCTTTCCACCCTCCAATCTCCTGCTGATGCCCCCACTGGCTGAGTCCAGCTAGGAGCCAGGTGGCCCAGCGGCTGGGGAATGCAGCCTGCACGGTCAGCTCCCCACGGGGCAGGCCAAGCCAGGGAGGGGCCGTGCCGGAGTCGGAGGCAAACAGGCCAGGCCTGGCGAGCTGTCCTCTCAGACAACAGAAAGTGAGATCCCTGTTTCACGGCTTTCAACAAATAAATTCCAGATCAAGCAAAGACCTAAACGTAAGAAACAAAAGAATTACAGTGTTAAAGGAAGTATAGGAGAATACAGTTGTAACTTGGGAGGACATAGTGCTTTAAGAACATACAAGTGAAAAATAAGCCATAAAAGAGAGGATTGATACAGTTTGTAACACGAAACTGAGAATCTTCTTTATGACAAAGGATGCCATAAACAAATGAGGAAAATGACAGACAAGGAGAAAATATTTGCAACATATAAAAAAAGATAAAGGATTAACACTAGAATATGTAAGCAATTCTACAAATTGATTATAAAAAGACAAACCAACCCAAAAGGAAAACTGGCAATTCCAAAAGAGAAAATTCAGGAAATTCTAAGCTGGGAAACTATAAATAGACAATACAAATGAAATGATAGCCAACTTCACTAGTTAATGGGAAAATGCAAATGAAAACAACAGCGAGATACCGTTTTCAGGAAACAGAAAGGATCAAGTAGTAATTGCCGGCCGGGGTGTGTGATGGAGACCGAAACAGATGTTCGTTGCCCTCGTCTCTTTAGTCACTAGTGACCAGACCCCGCATGTTCAGCTGGGCACAGGGCTGCCGAGAATAAAGTTGCATTTCACAGTCTCCTTTGCAACTAGGTGAGACCGTGTGACTAGGTGTGGGCAATGACATGTGAGGAGAAGGGTAGAGGGGCAATTTCTGGAATCTTCTTGGAAAGAGAGCCAGTGGGTGCCTTTGCCCCTTCTTTGTCCTTTTCTCCTTCCTAATGCTGGGAATGCAGCTGTGAGGGCTGGAACTGGAGCATCAATCGGGAAACACAAGGAAGGGAGGCTAGGTGTGGTGGAACCACAAGCCGGGCCCCTGGGAGCTTTGGGGAGCAGAGCTGTGTGGCAGCCCTGCCTGCCCTCCTTTGGGCTTTAATGTGAGAGAGGGCTCCATTCCATCTTGTTTGTTTTCTGTTCCTCTTACTCATAGCCATTGATTCCTCGGCAGGGCAGAGAGGAGTACGGGCACAGTTAGGGGCTGACTTGTGTGCCCCCGAATTCGCACTTTGAAGTCTTAACCCCCAGCACCTCAGAATGGGACTATCCAGTAAACAAGGTCATCCAAGTGGGCCTTGATCCACTCTGACCCGTGTCCTTATGGGAGGAGGCGATCAGGACACAGACGAGCAGAGAAGGGAGACCACGTGAGGACACAGTGGGAAGTCGGCCGTCTACAAGCAGGGAGAGAGGCCTCAGGAGGAACCCCCTGACTCAAGTGGACCTGGAGCTTTATCTGTAGTGTTTCAAATGTTTTGAACATCAAATAACTAAGCAGACTGAGACCTCTCTCTTGCCACTCAGGAGCAGCCGCCTCGCCTGCGGGCAGTGGCACAGCCCAGCCTGTCCGCGGCTCGCACTTTCCCCTGACGTCCTGAGCTGAGTTTGCGGCTCTGGCTGCTCGGCCAGGACTCAGGCGCCAGTTCTCTGTTGGGTCCACATGCTTCAAAGGGCCGGGTGCCTTCTGATTGGTGCCCAGAGCGGGGAGTTGGATCCTCAGGGCACGGGCAGTTGGTTTGCCCACTGTACTGACCAGGGAGCTGCCACCCCGCTTTGCTGCTTGTATGCCCCGTTGGCCCCATCATCCCCAGGTCTGGCCTCTTTATTGGCCTGCTTGCCTCTCCCAGTCGTGGAGTCTGTTCCTCCTGGCTTCTGTCAGACTCTTCCATTCTGCGCTTGGTGGGCCTGTCTCTGAGCCACCTGCCTGCCCCTCTGGCCTGGAGCAGCTGGGTTTTTGCCCAGTGACATCGGTGTATGTCTCCTAAAGTCCATGGCTGGATTCCGGCCCAGAGAGGGCAGCAGCAACATCACAGCAGCCCGCTAAGGTCCAAGGGCCAAGCTGCAGCTGCAAGGAGGGGCCGGGGCCACACACGGGGCTTCAAAGGGGCTTTCTCAAGCCCCAAGTCTTCCCTACACACACTGGTGCCAACCTTCAGGAGTCCGTGGCAAATGCTCGCTCGGATTCAAACTCTGAAGATGAGAATTAGAGCAGACAGATCAATTCCCAGGCCTAGTGCCGCCATGGTTCAGGGGACTGTGCCCATGGATGCCCCTGCCAGCTAAAGGGCAAATGAGTGGGGCGGGAGGGAATGCTCCCCGTGCGGATGGGGTTGGTGCTCCCAGTGTGGACAGCTGGTGAGGACAGGTGCCTGTCACAGGCAGGGTGTTGCGGCCGTCTCTGCCTGGCTTACTTCAGCGGGAACTTAAATTACTCTCAGCAGCTCACTCACTCCAAGAAAATGGAAACAACCCCGAATCCCCCGCCAGCCACGGAAAAAAAAATTAAGCAGAAAACAACAAATGGAGCCACCATTTCCTTCTCCTGCAGGCCTAGGGGTCTGGAGGACGCGAAGGGAAGTGAACTGCTGGCTCCCTTTGTCCAGAAGTCCCTTTTGTCTGGGAGCCCCGTCTGCCCCTCAAGCCCCGAAGCCGCAGGGAAAGAGAGAAGCCATTGGCTCAAGGGCCGCTGTGCTCCGCTCTCCCCTCGAGCGTGAAGGCATGGCCAGCCTCTGCTCTTTTTCCCAGAACCCCTGGGGTCCCCCAGGACCTGGGCCGCCATCATTCTGAGCGCGAGGGTGTCAGCTGGCAGAGCAGCCCCAGCTGTGTGGGGGGCCGAACCCCGTGTGTCTGTGATGCCAGCATCCTGGCCACCCCGGACGGGCAGGGAGCTTGGCCCAGCCCATGGGCTCTGTCCACACGACCGCCTGCCACCTTGGTCACTCGTGTCCTGATGGCCTGTGGTTTGTGCGATGCCATGCTCGCTCGACCGGCCCTCCTCTGATGAGTCACCAGGGCACCTCCCAGCCCTGATGGTCCCCCACCGTTCCCACAGCCTCCTCAGATCAAGCCAATGACTCCGTTTTGTCTGAGACACTGGGCCAGGGTCTCCTCCCCTCACTAGCCCGAACAGCCCTTTTGGCCGGATCCTGTGTGGCTGCCCCCTCTCATCCCCGCCAGCTGGAAGGGGCTGCACCTGGGCACATGCCCTTCAGCCCAGGTGAGCTCTCATGGAGGGGTGTGGGGCCAGGCACTGGCCAGTGGTAGCCCAGCTCTGGCTTGCAGCCTCCTTGCATCCAGACAAGGCTGGGAGTGGGGGCGCTGCCCTCCATGGGGTGAGAGGGGCAGCAGCCCGCAGGCTCGGAAGAGCGCTGGTCCCACACATGGTGAGGTGAGGGCCAGGGCCCTGGTGGGCCAAGCCGAGGACCAGTGGCTGAAGCTGGATCCCTGTGCTGACCGGGGGGGGCCCAGAAAGGCTCGGGGGTCTGGGGAGGCCAGGCGCGCTGGGCTGCACTTCTGATGGGTGCCCCGGGATCTGAGTTGGGGGCTGTGCACAGATGGCCTGCCGTAGCTAGGGAGGTGGCCTGGGTTTTCCCAGCCTCTCCTGTCCCGCCTGCTGCAAGCACGGTAACATTCAACTCAAGCTGGTGCCAGACTTCAGTAAACTAAGGGCTGTAAGGTGCCCAGCAGGTCCTGGGAGAGCAGAGAAGGCGGGCGGAGGGCAGGGAATGGGTGGGGGATGAACTCCTCACAAGGACACTTGGGTAGCACTCAGGCAGGTCCGTCCTGTCGTCTCCGCCTCCTGGTGAGAAACACTAGCTGTGTGCAGCATGGGTGCCCTGCAGGGCACCTCCCCACAGCATCTCAGCCGCTCCTCCTTGCCCTGAGAAGCGGGCTGGGGCGCTCTCCCTTAAAGGATGAGGCCCGACCCCCTGCCCTGATCGTGCCCCAGGAATGTGGAGGCGGGCCCAGCCCCCAGCTCACAGCAAGGGTACTACGGCCTGGCAGCCCCGGAAGAGCCCCCAGTGGGGCTGGGCTCCACTCCAGTCCTGGGGGAGAGGGGAGGGGGAGGGAACGCGCGTCTGCCTGCAAGCCCTGGAGAGAGGCCCCTGCTGGGGCTCCAGAGGTGACACGTGCGCTGTTCTGAAATGTCTCTCCTCTCAGGGTCCTCCGAGAGGCTCAGGGACTGAAAGCGACGTTTTTCCCTTGAGACTACTACTGGAAGATTCAGTGATTCGGGGTCATAAGAATGGTAGAGTCGCTGGGAACAAAGTCCTGGCGACCCTCCTTTCCCTGCTTGGCTCTTGTCTGGTGACTGCACGGGGAACCCTTCCCACTTCCCTTGAGGGCCGCTACCTTCCCGAGCGAGGGCAGGGGGCTGACTCAGGGGAGCCCCACATCGGGGGTACCAGGTGCCCAGTGGGGACTGGTGCCCACGAGGAGGCCAGAGTCCTGTTGGGGGAGCAGGGCGGGCTTGCGAATAAAAGGGCAGACAGGAAAGTCCTGCCTCTGCTCTGCCCGGCCCTGATAAAGGGGTCCTGCTGGGGTTCCCGATGGGCACACACGCAGCAGCTCTCAGGTCTCCCTCTCTCTCCAGCTTCCTCCATCACAGGTAACTACTCTGTACGCTGATTTAACGTGCCCTGGAAGTCTTCCCAGGTCAGTACTTAGAGCGCGTCCTCGTCCTTTTTATAAATAGCCGCTGTGTCAGTCAGGGGCCTGGCAGGAAGCAGATGGCTCACTCAAAGTGGGCAAGTTGAGGAGCGTTTACCAAAAGGGACTCTTTGCAGAGCTGTGGGCAGGCCGGAAGTCATGAGGGGTGGCCAGCATCCTTATCGCTGGAGGCTTGAAGGGTCAGGGGAGAGGAGTAGAGACGGGCCAACAGGGCCGCCTGGCAGGAACCGTGACCTTTGGTCAAGGGTGCAGCCAGCCTTGGGTGACCCTGCAGGAGGGAATGAATACCCCTGCCTCTCTCTCCTCCTGCCCCCTCTCTGACGGCTGAACCAGACCTAAAATCAGAGGGCAAGGGAGCTGTTGTCCCAGCCACACAGCAGCCTCCAGGGGCCCCGAGCAGGGTGAAGGGTGGACAGTGCATCTACAGGCGAGTGGGAAGATCTCCAGGTATTTGCAGGTCCTTCCAGGTGTTGCTGTGCCATACACATTTTTTTTCTTAAACAAGTGGCTTCACTTAGATTTCTAAAGGATGCATTTCCAGAAGTGAAATTGCGAGGTCAAAGGGTAAATGTATTCGCTGTGTTCGCTGTTTCAATAGCCATTGCAGAATGGCCTTCCCTGGGGAGGTACCTCTTCCCACGTGGTTTCTTGGCAAAGGATGCCGTCAGATTTGCACTTCTGCCAGCACAGTGAGAACCGCTGCAGGGCTCATTTGCATTTCTCTTGTGATGGGGGAGTTGCAGATTTCTGCACAGGTCTGCAGGCCCTTTGTAATTCGCTGCCTGTTCATGTCCTTCATCATGTTTTTCGTGTTGAGGTATTGATCTTTTTCTTATTAGTTTCTAAGAGCTCTTTATATATCAGGGATATTAGCCCTCTGACAGTGATCTGAGTTGCAAATATTTTTTCCCAGTTGGTCTCTTGACTTTGTTTACGGTGGTTTTTGCTCTGCCAAAGTTTTGGGTTTTTGTGTAGTCTATCAATATTTTATGGTTGTTAAATTTTGAGTCATAGCTCAAAAAGCCTTCCTCGATTCAGCTTGTAATGCTTGCTTCTCCTCTCACTTCTATGGTCTCATCTACACATTAAAACTTGATCCTTTTAGAGATTATCCTGAGGTACAGTGTGAGATATGGATCCAACCTGATCTTTTTCCAGAAGGTTGACAATTTATCCCAACATCATTTATTAAAAAATTCATCTTTACTAAATGAGACACTGTCTTTATCTTTGACTAAGCCCTCTCTGTGTTCCAGTCCTCGTCTGCTCTATTGGCCTCTCTCGACCGTCTGCACAGTGCCACGCTGATTTGATATCCAGGGTTTATGGGGTTTTACCACCTGGTTGGGTGATTTCCCCTCACTGCTTCTTTTCGGTGTTTTAGGTACTTTTCAAACGTGCATTTGCAAACGGCAGGTTGATTTGGCATGTAATTTCCACTTTCCTCGTTTCCCTGGGCTGCGCCTCCCTTCCCCTCCTCCAGGTGAACATGCCTTTAATTGGCAAGTTTACGTTACTTTTCAGCTGCTGTGTTCAGAATTGGATAAGGAAGAAGAAAGTAATGTCTGTGGACACCAGTATTTGTGATGTAAGATGTGGGCTAGCCGCATCGTCTCTGGCCCAGCTCTTCCTGCTGCCTCTCCTCGCTCAGCCTGGCTCTCCTCGGGAGCTGCGGACGCCCCTGGCACCTTGCCACACGGGGCCTGCTGTTCCTGTGGCCTCCCCCAGCAGGCCTCACCTTCTCCCAGAGATCACTGTCCTTTGTCCACGTGATTATTAGACAAACGTCTGTCTCCCTGACTGTGGGTGCCCAGGGGCAGGTCCACGTCTCCGGCCCCGGGAGTGGCTAGGAGCCGCATGCAGCAGGCCTGGGATGCATTCCGTGCTCGAATGAACCCTTCTTGCCTGTTGGATGTCTCCACGGTCCGCAGGCATCTGAAACTCAACGTGTGCATACCGACCCCCTTTCCTTTCTTCCCATACCTTGCGGCCAACCCCCACCGACTGCTCTTCAGTGGCCCTCATTTCCTGAGCATCCCCTCTGTCCCCTGGCGGCTCACATGGCCTACACACTGCCCTCTCATTGCCCTCCTGCCTATTGCTCATTCCCTGCTCAGTGCTCTCAGTTCCACCCTCAAATGCATCTCCCTTTATCTGCACAGCGCTTCCCCCAGCTGGCCACATCCTCCTCTTCCTGAATTGCAGTAATGCTCCTTCCTGCTAGGGATCCTTCTGGTCTGCTGTCCAGAGCCCTTCAACACGATCTTTCTAGAATGCAAATCTGTTGGTGTCATTTCCCTGACTAATGCTGCTCAAGGTCTCCCCATGGCTCTCAGGACGAAGTTCAAACTCAGTAGCTGGGCATCCTGGGCTTTTGTGGCCTGGCCTCAGTTTACCTCATCAGCACCCCAGCCCATCCTTATGGGGCTTACTTCCCCCTCCCCTGACCTGTAGCCCCTCAGCCTTCTGGTCTCAGGGTCTGTGTTACGTTCTCTAGGAAGATCTTCCTGGCCTACAGGTCTGGGTGGGGGGCCTGCAGGTCCCCCAAGTGTGCAGCACAACCATGGCTGGGCATGCAGGTCCATGCTGGACATGCTGGATCCCAGAGCCTGGCATGTGGGAGAGCTTATTCTTGTCTAAATTAAGAAATTAAAGCCCAGAAATCAGGACAGCAGCAGTTGATAGAGGAATATAGTGTTTTTCAGGAACATCCCTGAATCTATCCCTTGGCACTGAAATGCTCTTAGTCTCCGAAGGGCTTAAGGAAGAGTGGGCGCGGAGCCAGCCCTGGAGACAAGCGAAAGCTTCCATAATGCATGTGCCGTGCCGCCGGTCCCCAGAGAGCCGCGAAAGGATGGATTATGTTTTCAGCAGGAAGAAATTTGTCATCTCCTCCAGTGCTGGGAGCCAAGGTCACCTCGACTGCGGAATTGCCTTCTTGATGACACCAGGAATGTCCTTTGGGTGTCTGGAGAGGCTGGGGCTGGGCTCGGGTCTCTGAGGCCATTGCTGCCTGTGGCGGCTGGGGTGGGGCACTTCCAGAGGGTCCCCAGCACGATTGAGAAAGGGCCCAGGGTGGCCCCTCAGTTCCTCCTGCCTCCTCCCATGGGGGCCTCCCCCATGTGCGTGCCCCTCGCTGTGGTGGTGGGATCTCCAGAGGACTGTGGCTCCCACCCACTTCAGCTCTTGGTGCTGCCGGGGTCTCCATCACCCTCCTTAGGAACCACGCTCCCATCTGTCCTATAGGGGAGAGCCCTCCACTGTGGGCCAAAACACAGTGACCAGAGATCATGGCCTGAAACGGCCAATGCTGGGCAGTCACTGAACATGGTCAGAAAACACTGGGATCCATTCTCAAAGCCCCAGCACTGTCGTCTGCTTAACTCCCTGTCGCTCTCCTTCCACCTCATCTGCCGTCTTCAGCAGCTTCGCCCTCCTCCCCACTCAGGCTCAGCTTCTTACAGGGAGCACTTGCACTGGGAGTTCCATCTTCTCCTGCAGCCCGGGGAAGATGCCGCTCTGCCTCTGAGACTCAGTTTCCCCACGAGAGCTGACAGCAATGGGGGGACAAGCCTGGCCGAGGGCCAGCCCCTCGGAGCAGCTGGCTGAGGCGAGGAGCTTTCAGGCAGGGATGGAATCCGGTTTGGCCTGGGAGTCCTAACTGGGCAGTGGGTTCCCAATAAACGTGGTTGACCGGGGGTATTTAGGTAGGGGACAGTGGCGGAGCCTTGGGCCTGAGAGATAAAGCGAGCAGCTGGAGCGGACGGCGGGGTACAGGCATGCAGATGGTGACTGCGAGCAGGACCAAAGCAGCAAGAGCCCCGAGCCAAGAGCGTGGGAAGTCAGGAACGGCTGCCTGGCGGGAGGGCTGGGGCAGGGCATCGACCTTGCAGGATGCGTAGGACCTTGACAGCTGTGGGTGGGCAAGGAGGGACCTTCAGGCCTGAGCGAAACAGGGGAGCAGGAAGGGGCTGGGTGTGTTCGAAATGCAAACAAGCAATAATCCCATGAAAAAGGCTCAACCCAGATAGTAATCAAAGGACGCAAATTAAAGCAAACAGGATGCTTTCCTCCCAAGTATTAAGTAGGCAACGATAAAGCCACATGGGAATCCAGGCTTGGGAGGGAGTTGGGAGATGGACCCTCTCACTGGTGTGGACTGGGTCAGTGTGGCGACGTGCACAGAAAGCTAGACAGTGTGTGTCTGTGCTTTAAACTGAAGGCCAGCATATCTTCCTAAGGATGTAATTAAGGCCGGGCACCAGAATTGAGCTGTACTGATTTTCATCAAAGTACTGTTTATGACAACAAAAAACCCTCAATGTTTAACAGAGGATCAGTTGAGTAAACTTTGGTCATTAAAAATCTTGCAGTAAGAGAGCACTTACCGACGTGAGGAAATGTCCCCGATAAGCTGGTCAGGGGACTAGGCAGGTGGTTCGGCAGCGTGAGCAGAAGGACGCAAGTTCTATAGAAACGGCCGGAGGGCTGTGTGTGGTGAGCTCTTCTCCTGCTGCGGAGTCCCGTCACCAGGCCAAGGGGCCTCCTCCCTCTGCGCAGAGGGCGCGGGAGCCTTGCTCCCTTCTTTCTCTCGAGTGGCCCAGGCCCCAGCCTGCAGGCCTGCCTCCGTGACTGCCCCGCCTCGCCTTGCTGGGGGGAACTGGGCACACACCCGGCTAGTAAGAAAAGGGACGCTTTGATTTGCCACTTGCCACTGTCCCCTCCCCTTCCTCTAGCTTCCTTGAAAACCTTGTGGGCAGAGGGGTGGCTGGAGTCAGGTAAGGTTTTCGCATTCTCCAATCCCACCGTAATTCTTGCTTATATTTTTGAATATTTACTTTCAGTTTAAAGTTCAAAAGGCACAAAAGGGTGTAGAGTGAAAAATATGATTTCTAACCATATCTTCTAGCCCGTAAGAGCCACCCAGTGTTACCACTCTCCTGTGTAGCCTTCCAGAGATGTTTTGTTTTAGAAGTTTTATGAATATTCAATTGCATGTATGTAATCTCCCCCAGATGCTTTCACACAACTGTAGTGATGGTACATGCCAGTCTGCATCTTACTCTTCACTTAATAATGTGACTTGATGATAACTGCATACCTGTCCACAGAGAGTGTCCTTTTCCATGGCTGCATAATATTCCACTATACAAAAGCACTACTATTTATTTAAGAATGGATGTTCAGGTGCTAGCCACGTGGCCGAGTGGTTAAGTTCGCGAGCTCCACTTTGGTGGCCTGGGGTTTCACTGGTTCGGATCCTGGGCGTGGACATGGCACTGCTCATCAGGCCATGTTGAGTCGGTATCCCACATGCCACAACTAGAAGGACCTGCAACTAAGATATACAACTATGTACCAGGGGGGTTTGGGGAGACAAAGCAGAAAAAAAAAAAAAGATTGGCGACAGTTGTTAGCTCAGGTGCCAATCTTTAAAAAAAAAAGAATGGATGTTTAGGTTGGTTCTCATCTTTTGCTATCGCAATGAAGAAGGTTTTGCACAAATAAGTTTGCACATGTGTGTCAATATCTGCAGAATAAGATCCTAGAAGCGGACAAAGCTTTGTATCCTGGAAATTTGGGTCAAAATTGTCAAAGTATCCTCCACAGCGGAGGCACCAACTTAGCCCCGACTGCATAGGGGCACCCGTTTCTGCACCCCCTTCCCAACACAGTGAGCCCTCAGACCTTTTGATCTTTGAAAAACAGTTAAAAGTTTTTTCCCTTATCTTTATTATGAATGGGGTTGGGCATCTTTTAATATTCTTTTTTAAAAATGTGACATGTAGCACAAATACCAAGAATTCTAGAAAACATATTTGTACAGTAAAGTGAATAATTATAAATGAGACTCTCAGAGAACCAACAAGAAGCTCAGTAATTAAGGCACGCCCAGCCCCAGGACCCCACCACAGCCCCTCTCCTCTCCTGAGTCCTTCTCCCAGAGCTCTGTGACCCGCCTATTCTTTCAGTGGTCACCCTAGGAGTCACTCAGGTCCTTAACTTGTCGAAGCCCGTGGTTAGTCACTACCCTCATCTTCCTCCCAGATGACACAGACCATCGAACACTTGAACGTCACTTACCCCCACCCCAAACTTGTGTGTTATTGCTGTTGTATATTTAACCCTACCTCCTTCCTAATGACTTCCAGGATCTTTTATGTATCAGGAAATTAACTCAGTTGGTGATATGAGTTGCAAATATTTTCCCCAGTTCATCTTTCAAAATTTTAATTTTGGCCATAGTGGTTTCACCATGCAGAATTTTCCAAAATATATATAAATGTATTAATTAAATAGACTAGCAGCTTGCACACCAGAACAACGGCAGCCTTAACCACAATGGACGTGGAATTTTGGCTCATTTTTGTGTTTTCCCTTTGCTTTTTTAAAGCTGCTTTTTGTATTGAGGATGTGTTACTTTTGCAGCCAGAAAGAACCAGCAAACGCTGTGAAAGTAGGGTTGTTCACCCAGTAGCTGCCCAGGCCTCTGGGTCACTTTGTGTGAAGGCCTGGGTGGGCTTGGCTCTTGCCTCCCTCGCACCCTGGCCACCGCAGACTCCGGGGCTCAGCCTCCTGTCCCCCGGCTGTTTCGGGGAGACCCGATTGGCGCTCCCAGGGCTCTTTGCCTGTCGGTCCATGGTGCGCCGTGCTGCAGGCCTCTTGACCGTGTTACTCTTGAGCTGTGCCACCAGCCCTGTCCTCAGGGGCCTTCTGAGACTCAGGTCACCAGAGCTGGGTGGCCCTTCAACTCTGCGGCACCTCCTGAAGGGCTGAAATAGCTGCAGGCGGCTTTCGTTGGAACTTTTCTCTTTTCCTCTATAATCTGCACCCCCAGGCTCACCCAGCAGGTGCTCAGTGAACGCTCGCGGACTGAAGGCACGAGGGAGGAAAGACTGGGGGCCCGGAGCGGCCGTGGAGGGGACTGGCAGTGTCCGGGGAAGCCCTGAGGGGGCCAGCAGGTGCTCCACTCCACCGAGCAGGAGTAGCTCCTGGGACATAGTCATGGGGGGCTCTCCCTGAGGGCGGAGCGCCATTCCGAGACCGAGGGCAGGAGCCGGAGAGGCTAGGGTGCCATTGCTCAGGGGCGGTGGCTATGGAGTCTGCTGGTCCAGGTGCGGGGAGCAGGGGTCTGGAACCGTCCCTGTCCCTGCACTCGCCTGCCACCCCTGCTTCCAAGCCGGCAGCCTGGCAGGAACGCCTATCCATCCCCACCCTCCATTGTCCTTGCCTAGTGGTCCCTTGGGAGGCATTCCTGGGATGCACACCTGGGATGTCTACTGGGGAGTGTGTGTGCCTTTTAATGTAACCAACCCGGGAGCTGCCAGCAGACGGGTTCGCTTTTTCCGGTGAGCTGCTAGAAAGCTTTGGGACACATCTGTGGCTCGCTCGTAGCAAGCTTCGAGCTCCCGTGGCCATTGTTTTCAGGGTAGCCTCCTCCTGTGCTTCGCTTTATCTCCCTACCCTTGTTTTTCTTTCTTTGTTGGCTCCCACATTTAATTTATGCATTCTTGTTATATATGTGTATCCTTGTAAGCACCTTAAATCCTTTCCAGAAACCTTGGGTGGAAATCATAAATGCTGTTTCTATCTTCATCTGGCGTCTGGAGGTGGGTAAACACCTCAGTGACAGCCAGTCTTATTAACCCTTCCCTGGGTAGGCAGGGCCGCAGCTCCTGAGCAGAGTGGGCCTGTGGGGTCCGGAAGCTTCCCTGCAAGCTGTCGGCGAGGCTCTGAGGAGGGGACCTTGACTGAGAGTGGCGTATTGGAGGGGGTGGGTGCCAGGCCTGAGCGCCACGGGGAGCCGCTGGCAACCTGGGTTTCCATGGGGTGGCTCTCCAGCAGCCTCAGCCCCCTGGGTATTTGAGAAAAGGCACGTTTTCTCTGATCTGGGATAGAGTTTTTTCCAGGTTTGTTTGGCAGAGGATGGAAGCAAAATGTTACTGTGGGTGCTGGCGGGAGAGTTGTTGAGGGGCTTGACCACTGGGCCCAGGCTTAGCAGGGCAGGAAGAGAGGCTGGAGTGTTGACAAGATCGAGGCTGGGGGAGGGCAGCTCATGGGGCCAGGGAGCCTAGGTGGGCTGGGGTGCAAAGTGCAAGGTCGCTCCTCAGAGGACGTGCTGTCCTGGGTGATGGGAAGGTCTCAGATTGGCCACGGGAGAGGCCGGCTGAAGTGATGTGGTGGGAAGGCCACTGGCCGTGTGGATGGGTCACCCTCTGGATGCTGACCCCTCCTTGGGGCTAGCAGTGGCAGGACAGGTCAGTGAGAAAGCGGAGAGGGTGATAGAGCCGGATGGGACGGCCCTGCACTGTTGAAGGGCACCGTGGTCAGGTCTGTGGACTTTGCCTATCCAGCAGCCATGCCCCCTTCTCCCAGGGACAGTGCTCAGATGCCTTTGGGAACCTGCCTCCCCTCTCGCCTCCATTCTCAGACCGCATGGCTTCAGGAGGGCTCCACCCCTTCTCCACAGCTGTAGTGTGAGACTAGATCTGACCACTGTCCTGGTTCACGGTAGGCCTGTCCACCAAGTTGGTTCCATTGGACTGCATCCTGGGGCTTATGTGGGAACTCCTGGGAAGAGATATTTTCTTTTTTTTTTGAACTTGAATCTGGGAAGATGAAGGCCTTGGAACTACTGGCAGCCGTAATGCCACCATGAGGAGGCCGAAAGCAAAACCATCTGGAGTAGATTAGAGAAAAGGAATAGACAGAGATTAGGGACTGGAAATGTTTTGAGCTTTTAAATCCAGCTGCACTTGAAGATAATTTATTGATTCATATATTCAAAATCTCCAGGAGTAGTATGGACTTCAGGAAAGTCTCGATCAAGTCTTCAGTGGTATCATGAGGGCCATGTATCTCTTCTGCTTCTCATCTCCCATGGTGTTGGCTCACCCTCAGGCTCTCCTCTTGGTGGCACAGTGGCTGCCAGCAGCAAGTGGGATTAGGCTCTTGCTCACTGACAGAGAACTTTTTTTCCAGAAGCTCCTACAGATTAAGGAAGCATCTTTCCTGGAAGACCCCAGCAAACCTTTCATCCTGTCTCATTGGCCTGACTTGGATCGTGTGCCTACCCCTAGACCAATCCCTGTGTCAGGGGGCTGAGGTGCCCTGATTGACCAGCACCATAGGGCCCAACTTGAAGCTGGAAATTTTTGGGTCCTGTTAGGAAGGGTAAGATAAGTGCTGGGGAGGCAGCCTACACCTATGTACCTCAGTCAGCCTTGAAAGGCTCAGCCCAGAGCAGACCTGGCTTCCTGTGAGGCTGAGTGGCCACTTGTCTGGTTGCTGGGCCGTCAGCCTCTGTTGCCAGGTCGGGCTCGCGCCCACAGAGCTGGCAGGTTCTGGGCTCTTCTTGGACTCCTGCCTCTGCCTCAGTGTCTTGGCGTCTGACTCTAGTTATAGGGGACTGTGGGGGCAGTGTTGGTGCTGGCAGGGATCTGGAGGGGCCCCCATTCGGAGTGAGGCTTAGGGAAGTGGTCGGGGTGAGTGAGACGACAGGGCTCCACCACGTCTGCCCTCCTCGAGGACTTTGTTCAGAGTCACGAGCTGCCTCCACGCTGGCTCAGGAGCTGCGATTGCTGTCTTCTTTACTCGGCGAGCCCGTCCCCACCCCACGCACGTTGCTGACCTCCTCTGCTGAAACGTGAATGCCTTCTCTCACGGAGCTTTACGCTGCCTGTTCTGATATGATGAAATTAGCAACCGTGGCTTAATTGATATGGATCAAAGTGTCTCATCTGTCAAAGGTCCCTCAGCCCCACCAACTCTGGAGTCGTTGTAGGTCATTGGCCACAGCTAGGGAGGGTGGCTCTGAGACTCAGCTTCAGCGGCCGTCTCCCCCCAGAGCTGGCCTCCCCGATGGCCAGTGCTGAGCTGCTTTCTGGGAAAGACACCCTCGAACCCTGTGCACATTTGAAAGTGAGTTGTGTCTGAGGCCAGGCAGCAGGGAGGGAGGATGGGGACGCTGGGGGTGAGCCCGAGGGAGGAGGAAGGTGGTCCCGCCCTCAGGGTCACAGCCGTGTTGTTCGTATGCCTCAGGCGTGCAGAGCCATTGCACCCTGGGAGGCCCTGCTCCAGGGTGGCGCATGCCTGCACTCCACCCCACCCCACCTTACCCCAGGTAGGGCTTTGCAATAGGACGTTGCTGCCTACCTGGCTGGCCCTCCCATCCCTGCTTCCCACCCAGTCCCTGCTCTGGCCCCCCAGCCAGGGCACCACTGCTTGGAAGGGCTTCTGCTTCCTTCGCTATGACTTCTCCTGTTAACGTCCTGCCTTCTTTCCCTGGACGCTCCTGGGGCCCTAGAGCCCCAGACCTGGCCTCAGCCTCTTTGGTGCCAGGCATGGGATGGGGTGGTCCACAGGGGGGATGTGGTGCCTGCTTCCCGGAGCTGACCCTCCGAGGGGACGGAGGCAGCATGACTGTCGGAGAGATACTCTGAAGGGGACTAAAGCAGCCTGCCATGTTGCCAGGGAGGTGAGGGGGCTGTGCTGAGGGGGCACACTGAGAAGGGCCGGGACCACGCAGCTCCGGGAAGCATATTCTGGAAGTGCCTTGCGGGCATGGGAGGTGGGAGGTGGGGGGTGGGGAGCTGAAGGAGCTGCAGGGCCGGAGAGCTGGGCAGGCCCACAGGCAGGCACACAAATTCATCTGTGTTTTCACGTGCTTTTTAAAATTATTGAGTAGTATCCCAATTTATGAATAAACCACCATTATCCTGTTATGGACGTTTAGGTATTTCCAGTTTTGGGCTTTATAAATAAGGCTGCATTAACCATTCTTATGCAAGCCTTTTTTGTGGACGTGTTTTCATTTCTCTTGGGTAGCTAGCTGAGTGGAATTCTTGGCTTATAGGATGGGCATATGTTATGTAACGAAATGCCCAACAGTTGTCCAGAGTGTGGGCACGGTTGGTACCACCATGAGAAATGCATGAGAGTTCGCGTTGCCCCACAGCCTCACCAACGCTTGGTGCTGCCAGACTTGTAAATTGTAGCCAGTGCACTTCCTTGTGGTTTAAATTTGCATTTCCAGGGAGGGCTGTAAACTCGGGCGTGGCGTGCTCTGACAGGACCCCCGCCCAGTCTCGACGCCAATGCTCTCCTGGGGCAGACTGAACTGGTGCCCCTGCTCTTTCTCTTGAGATCTGGCTTCTCAACTCCCAGCGTCTCTTCTCTCCCTTCACCCCTACCTCCCAGCGCCTTTCAGAAGGAAGTGCAGCTGCCAGCACCTGCAAGTTGGCCTACGGGGTCCGGTGAGAAATGGGGGCTGAGGCCTGGCCACAAAATTCTCAGGGGCACAGCACAGGGGTCCCAGAGACTCAGGGCAGCCAACGTCAGCAGCGCCAGCTGTCAGGCCCCTGACCTTGGCGGGGGAAGCTGGGGCTTGTTTCCGGAGACAGCTGCTCAGGGAGGCTCCTGCTGCTGCGTGCCCTCCACAGTAAGACCACCATGATCCCTGTGGGGCCTGGAGCCCCCCAGCCTCCTGATGCCACGCCCTCTCCTTGCCTGCTGTCTTCTTCTCTTGGAGGGACCCCAGGATCCTCACGCCCCTCGTGATCCAGATGCTTCTCTCCTTTCTTGGGCCACTGTCCTTGGTGGTCTCAGCTCAAGCTCTTGAGTTCAGAAGGCTGGCAGGAGCCGGCGAGTCCTGGCCCCATCAGTTGGTAACTGGGGTCACTGGGCAATGTGCTTGGCCTCTGGGCCTCAGTTTCCTTGCCCATAAACTGGAAAAACAACATGTCTTCCTCATGGATTGGTGTGAGAATTAGCAGAGGCCCTTACGACATGGAGAATGCACCCTGCTGGGGCGGCTCTCCTAAAGCACAACCTGCCCGCACAAGGGCACCTCATGGGCTGAGAGGCGGAGGTCAAGGACCTGAGCCTGCTCTCAAGGTGTCTCCACACTGTGGGCTGTGAGAGGGGCCCTGGTTTGGCCACTCCTGGTGAGCTGCCTGTCTCCATCTCCATCCTGTGGTGTCCTCTGCACTCTCACCTCCCCAGTGTCCTCTTCACTCACTCTCACTTCCCAACTTTTGCCTGTGTTCTTCCTTCTGCTTCCTCTTTTTCTCTCCTTTCCTACCTGTCTCACCAGACCCACCTGTCTCACCTGACACACCTGTCACATCTGACCCACCTGTCATACCTGACCCACCTGTCTCACTTGACCCACCTGTCACACCTGACCCACCTGTCTCACCTGACCCATCTGCAACACCTCACCCACCTGTCTCACCAGACCCACCTGTCTCACTTGACCCACCTGTCACACCTGACCCACCTGTCTCACCTGACTGATCTGTCTCACCTGACCCACCTGTCTCACCTGACCCACCTGTCACACCTGACCCACCTGTCTCACCTGACTGATCTGTCTCACCTGACCCACCTGTCTCA